>NC_133656.1:6052942-6228573 GCF_009905375.1 Apium graveolens | reverse complement strand
GGGTGTATTTCTTGCACAAGAAGAATGAAACTGCATCTACTCAAACTGATCATTTCAGAAAGCTGGATAAGTTAGTCAAAGATTCTGTTAAAATAATAAGAAGTAATAATGGCACTGAGTTCAAGAATTCAATCATGGAAGAGTTCTGGAAAGAGCATGGAATATAGCAGGAATTTTCTGCACCTGGAATTCCACAGCAGAATGGAGTTGTAGAAAGAAAGAACAGGACTCTTATTGAAGCTGCACAAACTATGCTTGATGAAGCAAAGCTACCAACCTATTTTTGGGTTGAAGTTGTGCATACTGCTTGTTTTACACATAATGCTATATAAGCATGGAAAAACACCATATGAGATGGTGAAGAAAAAGAAGCCAAATCCGAAATACTTTCATGTATTTGGATGCAAGTGTTTTGTTCTTAAGACTTTTCCTGAACAGCTGTCAAAATTTGATCAAAAAGCTGATGAAGGAATTTTTATTGGATATCCACTTTCCACAAAAGACTTCAGAGTCTACAATTTAAGAACAAGGGTTGTCATGGAATCTATCAATGTATCTTTTGATGATAAAAAGTTTACTGGACTTGAAGATTTCAATGATTATGATCAGCTGAGATTTGAAAATGAAGATGTAAATTCTGATTCTATAAATTCTGATAACCTAAATCCTGATCCTATAAGTTCTGGCGGTTTAAATTCTGATGTCATTAAAACTGTGGTAACTGCTCAAAAGGAAAATGCACTTGTTCAGGGGGAGCAAGCTGATGATCATACCACATCTCAAGACTCTCAAGAAACATCAGAACCAGTCACTGGCTCTTCAAATTTTGATTCATCAAGTTCTGATGAGCTAAATTCTGACAATTCTGGAAACTCTAATTCTTCAATTCCTGAAGGATCTAACTCAAATTCTGGAATCTCAGAGAGCATAACTTCAGGGGAGTATCAGAAAATGCTGATGGAGACAGCATGGATCATGGGGGAGTATCCAGTTCTAGAGATCAACTTCCATCTGCAAGGAAGTGGACTAAATCACACACACCTGACTTAATAATTGGAGATCCTGAAGCAGGTGTCAGAATTAGAACAACAACAACAAATGAATGTCTTTATCATTCCTTTCTATCTCAGACTGAACCAAAGAAAGTGGAAGAAGCTCTTCATAATGCTGATTGGGTGCAAGCAATGAAAGAAGAGTTAAATGAATTTGAAAAAAATAAAGTCTGGACCCTAGTACCAAGACCAAAGGACATATCAATTATTGGTACAAAATGGGTGTTCTGAAATAAAACTGACAGTGATGACATAATTACAAGAAACAAAGCAAGACTAGTTGCTAAAGGTTACTCTCAATAGGAGGGTATTTACTATGATGAAACATTTGCTCCAGTTGCTAGATTGGAAGCCATAAGAATCTTTTTGGCTTATGCTGCTCACAAGAAGTTTAAAGTCTTTCAAATGGATGTGAAAAGTGTTTTTTTTCAATGGAGAATTGGAAGAAGAGGTATATGTTGAACAACCTCTGGGCTTTGTAGATCCAAAATTTCCAAATCATGTATACAGGCTTGATAAAGCACTTTATGGCCTTAAGCAAGCTCCTAGAGCATGGTATGAGACTCTAGCTCAATTCCTTCTGGAAAGTGGATTTCACAGAAGCACAATTGACAAGATTTTATTCTACCTCAACCATGGAAAGGACTTACTTTTGGTATAGATATATGTTGATGATATCATCTTTGGCTCTACAAATATAAAACTTTATGAAAGATTTTCCAAGTTAATGCAGTCAAGATATCAAATGAGTATGATGGGAGAGTTGAGTTATTTTTTGGGACTTCAAGTCAAACAAAATGAAGAAGGTACTTTTATCAGTCAATCCAAGTACACCAGAAATCTACTCAAGAAATTTGGAATGGAAGTCAGTTCTACTGCATCAACTCCCATGGCCACTACCACCAAGTTAGATAAAGATACTGGAGCATCAGTACATATTACTAACTACAGAGGTATGATTGGCTCTTTACTCTATTTAACTGCAAGAAGACCAGATATCATCTATGCTACCTGTCTTTGTGCAAGATTTCAGGCTGATCCAAGAGAACCTCATCTAATAGCTGTGAAAAGAATTTTCAAGTATTTCAATGGTACAACTGATCTAGGATTGTGGTATCCTAGAAAATCAGATTTTAAGCTAATAGGTTGCTCAAATGCAGATTTTGCAGGATGCAAAATAGACATGAAAAGCACTAGTGGAAGCTGCCAATTTCTTGGAGGCAAATTGGTTTCCTGGTTTAGCAAAAAACAGAAATCAATTTCCACATCAACTGCAGAAGCAGAATATATTGCTGCAGGAAGCTGTTCTGCACATATTCTTTGGATGAAGAATCAGTTACTGGACTATGGCTTAGAATGTTCTAAAATACCTATTTACTGTGATAATCAAAGTGTTATTACTATGACATGAAATCCAATTCAACACTCAATGACAAAGCACATCAGCATTAGGTACCATTTCATAAGGGAACATGTGATGGAAGGTACAATAGAGTTGCATTTTGTTCCAACAAGTCAACAACTAGCAGATATCTTCATAAAACCACTATGTGAAGCTACTTTTACAAGACTGATAAATGAACTTGGAATGGTTTCAGGTTCTTTCTTAAAATCTGTTTAGTTTTTGTTCTCATACATCAGACTTTATGATCAGTGTTTACAGATTTTCTTTTCTCAATGTAATCTGTGCTTAAATTGTAACATATTAAACACTGCTTATTATATGATGTGATTCTATAAACTCTGAAGGTGTTTTGAATGTTCTATGATTATTCAATCTAATGAGGATTATTTTGTTAGATGCTGACTTAGTAGTCTTTAACAAACTATGTATCCCATATTTGAATTAGTTATTTATGTGGAAATCACTAACACAAACAAATTCTGATTTTGATCATGGTAAAACTTACTTCATGTATCTTATTACTAAGTCACAAACTAGATTATTGATTCTTATCTGTCAAATTCTGATATCAGTAAATCTTAAGGATGAACTACATGCTGATAAGCCTCACTTATCTAAAGAAAATAAAAGAAAAGAAAAATTGAAATAAGGTACTCCTTTGAGATCTAGAGTAAATATGTGAAAGGGAAGATCCTTGTTCATGGCTGGTATTAAGTAATATGCATTAGAAAAGCAAATTAATTTTTCTTGGTGACTTTTCATATTCTCTGATTACTGGAGAAATATTCTGATAACAACATTAATTATGATGGCAGTTGTAACTCATTTACACTGAGAAGCCCTTGTCAAAAGAATTTTAAAAGATGCATAAAATAAGCACAAACAGTTGAGGTGGATTCTTGCATAACTTTATTCTACAGTAGACTTCACAATTCAAGACAGATTTTAAGCATTTTTCTTAGTTATGCCTTTTTCTAAGATATACTGAAGTTTATCATACTTTAATCTTTATCTGATCATTTGCACATACACACACTACCACTCCATATGAATGATGAAAATTACTGGGGTGATTAAGTTGTTTCTGATAAACAGTTAAGTATTATTTGCATAAATTCTAAGGACAAGTTCTGATTATGTTCTGATGATTAAACTCTGAAGAAACCAGTCAGTATTTGTGTGAAGAAACACAAAAATAGTCATTCACTTTTTGAGTATAGAAGCCATGATCTGATGACCATTAAATTCTAATAATTGTCAAGTTCTGATGCAAATCCTGATGTTTACGTAGCATTATTTATTTACTTGACTTATTTTTGGTATTTACTATAACGGTTATATTTCTCAAAAAAATAATTAGGTGAGATAAAAACAGTCATAATCATTTGTTAGTGGGATGCATGTTGGTTTTGGTATGTGCAGGTGTGCAATAATAACTGCATATTTACCGTGCCCACTATTTATGTTTTAACTGATTACACGCTGCCAAGTGTAAAGCTGCCGGTTCTAATTCACAAAAAGAGACGTTTCCTTGTGCAGAGTATAAATATCTGAGATAAAATATTATACAATCTTTTACCCACTCTTTTACTCTATTCTCTCTCTCTAATTTTCTTACTCTCTTATTTTCTGACGTTCTCTTACAGGCATTTTATCAAACACTTTGCAAACCCAAAATTTTCACTTGATTTTTCAACAGAAATGGCACCAAAGGATGTTATTTTTAATGGAGCTAAGTTTGTCCCAAACAACTAGTCTTCTATCTTAAACAAGGATGAAGCTCCTTCAGAACTTCACTTTGTTCAGGATTTCTTCGCTCACAGTGAGATTGGGTATGCTCTGACCCAACCTCAATCAATCTCTGGTAAACAAGTGCTGGAGTTCTAGAAGACTGGAATCTATGATGATGGAGGTGAAACTGGATCTCCAAGCATCATCTTCTCATTAGGAGAAGAAGAGTATATGGTAACTGTTACTACAGTGAGGCAGGCTCTTCATCTTCCTGAAAACTGCAATTACAACTCAGCACCTAGAGAATCTGTTCTTCAGAAAATGATGGCAAGCTTGGGTTATGAGAAAAGCTTGTCCAAGCTAGGACGGTTGAAGAGGCCTTACATCAGGATGGAATGGAGCTTCTTCTTTGATTGCATCACAAAGACTTTTGCTAACAAATGCTCCAATTTCGATGCCATTCCCATCATGAGTCAACAAATAGGGTATGCACTTCTTAATCAGACTCATTTTGATTATGCATCTGCCGTGTTAGGATATATTGGTGACAGGATGAAGGAAGATGCAAATGTAGTATATTTTGCTAGGTTCTGTCAATTAATTTATAGTTATTGTTGTCCTGATAAGCCACAAGTGTTCAGTGACCTAATGGAACCTTTTAAGTTACATAAAAGGGCATTTACTGACTTGTTATCTGCTAATAACAAGAAGGAAGTACTAAGACCTCTCCAAATACCCCAATCTATCAAACAGTTCTTAGTCAACACTATCCCAGGCACTTACACAACCATATTCCCTGATGTAGCACCATCACAACCATCCACTACTCAACAACCACAGTCTACCTCACAACCATGAACATCAGCACCTGTTGTCAGCACTTCACAGTCCAGACCCAAATCCAAAACCAAACCAACCTCCGGTCCTTCTCAAAAGGTGCCACTTGTAAAATCTGACACATCCTCCAGACCCAAAACCTCAAGAGCTAAATCTGTTCATCAATTTTCACCAAGGAGAAAGAGAAGGCTGATTCTGAGAGATGAATCAGATGAGGAAAAATGAGTCCAGGTTCCTGCATCAGAAGAAGCTGAAGAGTCAACTCTTCAGAAGAAGAAAGCAGTTGAAGCTTCTGGAATTCAGAAAAGAAAGAGGTCTTCACATTCTGATCCAGATCATGTCACCCCTCCATTTAGAAAATTAAAATTCAGGAAGGTGAGAGCAGGTGTGCATATTGCACAAACTCTATCTGAGGATGCTGAAGATGCTGAGGAAGGGGATCAGGAATCTCTGATCTCATCAAAACCTATTGCGATTGAAGCCCTGCCAGTAGCTGAAGAAGTTCTGATTCAGGAATCTGAAATTCCTGAAGTCCACAGATCAGAACTTGTACAAGAATCTGTGATTTCTCCACCTCACTCTCCAATCAAAATTACAGAACAAGAGACAAGTCCTGAAATAGATATTCATAATTTGAATATACCTATTGTTCTATATCTGGAAGCTCCAACTACAGAACAAGAGACAAGTCCTGAAATAGATATTCATAATTTGAATATACCTACTGTTCTATATCTGAAAGCTTCAACTACAAAACAGCCAACTCCTGTTACTTCTCAAATTTTACAGGCTGAGATACCAACAACACCAATTCTTGATCTTGGAACTGAAGATCAGAATTTAGACAAAGCTGCAACTGCTTCAGAATCTCCTACAGCCACACACACCTTGGTGTTATCTGAAGATGAGGAGATTCTAGCAAGTTCTGGAGGGTCAGCTCCAGTAAACACTCCAGTGCCTACATGAAAGGAGGCATTATTCCAGTTTGAGGAAGAGGCTGCTCCAGTTCCATAGGAGGAAACCTTTAGAGGGGTTGAGTGGATGCATAAATGGATTGATATTGATTTTATTCCCAGCCCACATATTCTTACAGAACATGTCTCAAAAGATGATGAGTTGCTGACAAGTTCTGACTTCAAGCTTTAACTAAAGGTCACTGCTCTCAGTACAAGAACTCTACAAGATCAACACTCCAAGACTCATGCAAAGGTTGATAAACTTCAGCAAACACCTGATAAGCTAGACATGATGCACAAACTAGACAAGAAGAGGTTTATCAGACCAATTCAAGAAAAAAGTGGATGCTATTGAGCTTGTTCAAACCAAGTAGTAGGCCCAACTGGATGAGGTATTACAAAATCAAGCTGCTCAACAGACTCAGTTAAATGAGATCCAATCTTCAGTGGAACTCCTTCTTTCTCTACTCTTGACACATGATGCCAAAAAGGGGGAGAAGGTAGTTTAGTCCAAATGCTCACCAAACCAAACACTAAAGAAAAAGGATGATCATGGAGATGACCAGGAAAACTCTGAAAAGAGTAGAGGTCAAAGTTAAGGGAAGCAGCTGAGCAGAATTCCCACTCAACAGACAAGTTCTCATCAGAGAATGTCTGTTAGCAAGAACTCTGATAGATCTGCTATGCAAGGGAGGAATAAGGAAGGAAAGAAGCCAACATATCAGGATGTTCCTTTGTTGATCACAAATGATGATACTTCAAATACTGATGATCAAGTTCTGATAACTACTTCTGATGTGATAGTCCAAGCTGGAAGCCAAGAGTCACAGAAGTTTTTGTAGACTTTGAAATTCAAAGGAAAGAAAGCAACATTCTTGTACAAAGATCCCAAAATTCAATCTGTTGATGAAGAATTGGCCAAGAGACTATTCCTTAAGGATAATCCAGGAGTGGATTTAGAGAAATTAAGAGAAGAAGAAGCTAAATTTGCTGCTGAGAAGAGCAAACCCAAGTCAAAAGCTTCTGATGCTAAAAAGCCTCCAAGGCCAAAAGAAAAAGGGATTGTTATAAGAGAAAGATCTGTCACAGAGATTCCTAGATCAAGTACTAGATCTCAAACTACTACTGATCCCAAAGACAAGGGAAAAAGAAAAGTTGGGGAGACAGTCAAGAAACAGAAGATGAAGATTCCTCAAATTTTGATGGATCCTATGTGCAAGTTCAAGTATTTGATGATGATGCTGCTGAAGATAAAACAGTTGAAACTCTGAAGAGAAAGAGGATGACAGAAGAATCTAAGATAACCTCTGACATAGCTCAAGTTGTTCAGAGTGAAGAAGTTCAGAACTTCATAAATCCTGAAGATATTTTAGAACAACAAGCTACAGATGAAACTGCAAATTCTGACCAAATTATCAAGACATCAACCTCTGACACTACTCAAGTTGACATAGACAGCTTAACATTAGAAGACAAGAAGAAGCTGCTATGGAACAAGTCTATTCCTGTTCAGCTTAAGAAAAATCAGATGTTGAATCAACTTGCAGCATTTGGGGTAAGAGCCAAGCAAGCTAGAGACACTTCTGGATTAGGTTCTGACAGAGAGAAATTCCAGACTGGGATAAAAGTTGATATTAGAGATCCATTCACATTGATTGACAATCCATATGAAGAGATCACACAGAAGCACCTGGACAAAGTGTTTTCTTCTCAAGTAGTGATGGATACTCATGATGATTATGAAGAAAAAGAGAAATTGATCTTATTTCTGATTGATGGCAGAACTTATAGATTATCTGACTTTGATGTGCTGAAGAAATCTGTTAAAGAGCTCCAACATATTCATTATCTACTGGAGGTAAATTCTGATGTTACCAGGAAATGGTCAGAATATATTTTAAAGGCAATAAGAGATTTACTCAGAATTTCTGGTGCAAGAATGACAGAGTATACTCCAATGATGACTGAGGATGCTGGAAGAGAAATTCCTATGAGGAAGAATTCTGCTAAGGTAGAAGTAATTCAGAAAGGAAGATATTTATGCTATAATGAAGATTCTACACATCCAAGGGTAATCATACTGGGAGATGGACTTGAAAGAACTCCAATTTCTGCACTCAGAGCTGCCATATATCAGATTGGTGATACTGAAGATGAAGAACTGCAGCAAGTCAAAGCTCAGTTACTTAAAGTTAAAATAAATGCAGAGACCAAGCTGGTATCAGACTTTATAAGGAATCATTATGGATTCAGGCTGATTCAGTGAATTTGGTAAAAGCTTCATGGATTGTAAGTTGTACTTAGTTGTGCATATAAACTCTCATTGCATTTGTACTTAAATGTTTTTGACATCATCAAATCTATAAACTTGTATATTTATATAATTTACAAGTTGGGGGAGATTGTTAGATATATTTGTGATGTCATGTCTCATCTGATTTGTTTAGTTTTAGAACTTACTATCAGAACTTAACTGGAAATCAGAACTTACTGAAGACAGGAAGTTATCAGAACTTAAGCCATCAGGACTTACATCAGAACTTAAGTGCGGATACACTTCAGGGATGAAAAACGGCTGATTTACAGGAGAGGATCTGGATTAAACAAAAGAAGATATACTTGGAGAGTTGTATAACTAAGGGACGATAGTAGATAATCTCTGATTGATGTATTTTAGGAAACAGAACATATCATATCAATTAGGAGATATCTTGTAACTGTGTAGTATATAAACACAGATTAGGGTTTACACTATAAGTGTTATCATTCACGAGAATGTTATTCATTGTAACCCTAGCAGCCCTTAGTGATATCATACATCACTGAGAGAGTAGATTAAACCTACTATAACAGAGTTTGATATATTGAATAAACTTTTTTTTTGTTACGTACTTGTGTTTATAATTGAATTGATTGTAGATATTATATTCAACCCCCTTCTATAGTATCATTGAGGCCTACAAGTTATAATAATTTAAGCACAAACAAAATAAGAAACATTCATTAAACTATGAAATCAATGAAGGCAAAAGATTTTTCATTAATATCAAGAAGATGAGTACAAAACAGAATCATAAAATAGTCCTAACAAAGAGCTAAAATCTATTGCCAAAAACTATTTCATCTTCAGCTTCTTCACAACCTCATGTTGCTTCTTAGCTCTGCGATGATAAATTTGCGAGATGGAGGATGCAAGAGAAATTGTATTCTCTTACAATTCCAGAGCTTGAAGACGATGTTGTTCAGCCTCTTCTGCTCTGCGTTTTTCTTCCAGTGTAGCCTCTAGTTGGAAAAACTGTAGCTCTAATTGTTGCTCGAATGTAAGATTATCACAAACTGACATAGGAATGTCATGATGATGATAGATTTATTGGGTGGATTTGGACTCGAAGTCCAAACTGGTCATAGTATATACGACCTTCAACCATGATGTGAGCAATGTAGTAAACCCCTCCACGACATCGAGTGAAAAACTAATCTGGATGCATATTTTGGGTTTTAGAAGAAGAAGATGAGAATTTGTGTCTAGAGTGGAGTGGATTATTTGTGAGATGACTTGCATGTTTATATAGGAGAGATAGAAGAAACGAAAGAGAAGCTTTGATAATCGGGTAATAATTACTACCGTATGCATGATCTTACGCGTATCTAGGTAAACAAAAAGTAATCTCCCTTTTCAGATTCCTATTCCCGATGTAAGTACTCAAGAGTTTAATAGTAACTTATAGCAATAGTTAACGCATGCAAGTAATTAAAATTTTTCCATTAACTCACTGTTAATTAAAAAATACTAAGCAACCATTTATTTCGAATAAAATTAAAATAACATTAAAATATAATAGACAAGCAAAGTCTGACCATTATCAGTATTTAATCAACAACTATCAGGATATATCAGTCAACACAAATTTGACCAATATCAGAATTTAACAACTACTGTCAGGATCTATCAATCAAAACAAGTTTGACCAATATCAGAATTTAATATAATAATCAGTATCTAAAAAATACTGATACATAACAATAAGACACCATACTCTAACTATCAGTAGTTATTCATTAATTATCAGAGATTATGAAATGTCCCGATATCATTCCCAATTTATTCACAAATCTTGTGAAAGTAGTTTCACAGAGAGGCTTGGTGAATATATCTGCTAATTACTGATCTATTGGAACAAAGACCAATTCCACTGTACCTTCTTCCACATGTTCCCTCATGAAATGATACCAAATGATGATGTGTTTAGTCATCAAATGTTGTACTGGATTTCCTGTCATTGCAATAGTACTTTGATTATCACAATATATAGGAATAGAAGAATAGTCTAACCTATAATCCAGTAACTGATTCTTCATCCATAGAATCTGAGCACAACAGCTTCCTACAACAATATATTGAGCTTCTGCAGTTGATGTGGAAATGGACTTTTGTTTCTTGCTAAACCAAGAAACCAATCTGCCACCAAGAAATTGGCAGCTTCCATAAGTGTTTTTTCTGTATATTTTACATCCTACAAAATGAGCATCTAAATATCCAATTAGCTTAAAATCTGAATCTATAGGATATCATAATCCAAGATTCATACCTTTAAGATATTTAAAAATTCTTTTCACAGCTAATAGATGGGGTTCCCTTAGATCAGCTTAGAACCTTACACAGAGACAGGTTGCATACATGATATCAGGTCTATTAGCAGTCAAATATAGGAGTGGACCAATCATACCTCTGTAGTTAGTTATATCTATTGATGAAACAATATTTAAATCTAACTTAATCGCAGTGGCCATGGGAGTTGATGTAGTTGAACTTTCTTATATTCCAAATCTTTTGAGCAAATTCCTGGTGTATTTGTATTGATTTATGAAGATCCCTTCATCAGTCTGATTTACTTGTAACCCCAAAAAATAACTTAATTCTCCTATCATACTCATTTGATATCTAGACTGCATTAGCTTTGCAAATCTCTCACAAAGTCTATCATTAGTAGATCCTAAAATGATATCATCACCATATATCTATACTAATAACAAGTCCTTACCATGGTATTTATAAAAGAGATTTTTGTCAATTGTACCTCTTGTGAAACCACTTTCTAACAGAAATAGAGCAAGTGTTTCATACCAGGCCCTTAGAGCTTGTTTTAGTCCATAGAGTGCTTTATCCAGTAAGTAGACATAATCTGGATATTTTGGATCAATGAACCCTAGAGGATGTTCAACATAAACTTCCTCTTCGAGTTCTCTATTTAGAAATGCACTATTTACATCCATTTGGAACACTTTAACTTCTTGTGAGCAGCATAGGCTAGAAAAATTCTGATTGCCTCAAGCCTTGTAACTGGAGCAAAATCTCATCATAATCAATGCCTTCTTGCTGTGAATAGCCCTTTGCAACTAGTCTTGCTTTGTTTCTTGTAATAATGCCCTCACTATCAGTTTTGTTTCTGAACACCCACTTTATACCAACAAGTGATCTATTTTTTGGTCTTGGCACGAGAGTTCAGGCTTTGTTCCTTTCGAATTCATTAAGCTCCTATTATATTTCTGTAACCTAGTCAGCATCTTGAAGAGCTTCTTCCACCTTCTTGGGTTCAATTTGAGATAGAAAAGAATGGTAAAGACATTCATTTTGAGTGGCTTTCCTGGTTCTTACACCACTATCAGGATTTCTAAAAATTAGGCCAGGTGTGTGTGACTTAGACCATTTTTGCATATGAAACTTGACTCCTTGAAGAAGAACCTCCCCTTGAATTATGAACTCTCTATTATTTCTTTGACTTGTACCACTATCATGTCTTAATACTACCCCTGAATCAGTATTCCCATTGTTATTAGTATTTGACTCATCAGAATTTGAGGAATGAGAGTCTGATGACTTATTTACTGATGTTCCTTGTGTTGAATCACTTGTGTTGCTCCCCCTCAACATATGCTTCAGTATTTGAAGAATTTCCACTGTCATTTGGATTATTAGAGCTTGGAGTGATTTCAGGATCTACTGTATCTGGATTTGTTAGTGAATCAGAATTTAAATTTTCAGCATATAGTTAGAGTGCCACACACTACCACATTGAAAACAACGACTCTGTGATTTATATCTAACTATTCTATTCCTAATCTCTGATTTGGGAGGAACAATATTTATCTCTTTATTCTTCCTGCAAGAATTAGCAAGATGATTAGTACTACCACAGTTCAAGCATGTTTTTCTAGGTGTATTGGGAGCAGTTAGATAATTACCATTCTTATTAACACCTACCTTGCCATTCATGTTTTTCCTAAGCTTTTTCTCCTTGTTTTTCATGTGTAATTTCTCTAGCTTGTGCTTAAGTTATTTCTGAGTCATTAAACCAATATTTACAGATTTTGTGTGAACTTGTTCACTCTTATCAGTATTCAATTTTGATCTAGGTGCTGAGGTTGAACCTACCTCATTAACTGATTTAACAGCATCAGCACTTGGATTAAACTTTATGGGTTTCAACTGAACCTTATTCAGGTTGACCTTGGTATCAGTATTTACTGGTTTAGTTTTCTCAGTTTCTTTTCCAATTTCCTATCAGAATTAGATCTATTAGCATATCCTAATACTGATCCCCAACAACCATTCTCTAAAATTTCCTGAGTTGTTTTTCCTGAGTTAGTCCAAAGCTTAATAACCTCTCTCTCTTTAGCTAACTCCTTTTTTTAGATGAGCATGTTTTTCTAATATTTTTTCTTTAACATACAAAACATTATCTCTTTCTTTTTGGATTTCTAGCATGGAAAGCAACTCAATTTCTAGTTGATCATTCTTTTTCTTTAACTCAGAATTTTCACTCTTAAATCTATTATTCTCTAGGTTTTGATCCATATAACTAACATGTGAAGACTTAAGAAACAATCTTAATTCATGGATATCATCTATATCAAAAGCAAGGGTGGTCTGAGGTACCTTTAGTTCAGCATTGTCAGCTTCACTATCAGTATTTACCATGAGAGCATAGTTGACCTCATCATCTGAATCTGATGAATCATCCCAGTTTTTCTTCCTTGAGATCAAGGCTTGTTTCTTCTCATCTTTTAGTTTTCTGCAGTCAGCTGCAAAATGTCCAATTCCATCACAGTTGTAGCATATTTCCTTTTACTTGTCAGATTTTCTAAACTTTGATTCCTTCCTATCAGTATTTCTTTTGTCATTCCTCTTATCAGAGTTTGAGGAACTGGAACCTTTTTTGGAAAACCTTTTCCCTTTATTGAAGTTCTTGTAGACCATCTTCTTGAAGCTTTTAACCAATATAGTAGTCATTTATTCCATGTATTCATTGTTGTCATGATCACTATCAATATCTGATTCATTATCAGTATTTGATTCATCATCAGAGTTTGATGATTCAGTATCTGACTTTGCAATTATAGCTTTTCCATTGGAGTAACCTTTTCTCCTAGCTTTCTCCTTTGGATTCTCTTCAACTTTAAGTTTAATTGGTCTAGACTTAGATCCTTTTCTCTTGCTTCTTTGCTTCATCTCTGGTTCATGAGTTTTTAGTATGCCATAGATCTCATCTAGAGGTGTTTCATCAAGTTCAAAATTATCCCTTATTGATGTGACCTTATAGTCCCACTTTTCAGGGAGTGCAAGTAGAAACTTGAAGTTTGATTCCTCTAAATCATATTCCTTATCAACAAGAGATAAGTCGTTCAATAGCTTCTGAATTTTATCATAGATCTCAGTTGAGGACTCATTATCTCTTGAGTCAAAGTGCTCATATTCTTGAGTAAGTAATGTCCTCCTGTTCTTCTTGATAGCAGTAGTGCCTTGACACTTTACTTCTAAAGCATCCCAAATTTACTTTGTTGTTTTACATCCAATTACCCTATTGGACATAACACTCTCAAGACTGCTATGCAAGATATGTCTGACTTTTGCATCCTTCATTATAGATGAGAGATCTTCATGAGTATAGTCCTTCTTGTCTTTACTAACCATCTTTTCTGGTTCTCCTGCTACAACAACAACTACCTTCATTGGTTTATGAGGACCATCATAAATCCTGCTCATGTATTTAGGATCTGTTGCTTCCAAGCACATGGCCATCCTAACTTTTCAAATTGGATATTCATGTATCTTCAGGATTGGAACCTTGATGGCTTCATACCTACTCATATTACTGCAAATCTGTGAATTGGATGAGGGTGGTGGTGGTGGATTCTGTGGTGCTTCTTTGTCTGCCATTAAAGATTGATTTTCAGATCTTAAACTGTATGTATGTCAACAGCAAGATCTTATACCAATCTTTAGGTCCGTAATCAACTGTAGAGGGGGGTGAATATAGTTTATGCAAAAAATTCGATAAAGCTTTAACAGGATCAACAGTTTTTATATTAACAGATAAAATTTGATTACAAAAGTACTCTCTCAAAGGATGAACAATTATCCTTGGGAGCTAATAGGTTATGTGAATAATATATCAATGTACGCAATGCTTTAAAACATAAACCTAATATGTGCTTTATATAGAGCATAGTTACACAATCAATAAGGAATCCTATTCTATTACAATAAGGAAACCTATTACATATCTGAAAGTGTTTGTCCTAAATCCAATCATGTATGATGAGTTAGGAAGAACTTTCTTGTATTCCTATTTGATTTCATTGAAATTAATAAAAGACTTGTTATGTTTTTATTATGGGCTTTATCTATTTAAAGTGTATTAAATAAGATGTTCCTTAGTTTAGAGTAAAGCTTCTAGAATTATAATGAGATTATAATAGTGAGATCTAGAAGACGACAACTCTAGACTTAAACAGTTCCTGATCATAGGATAACTAATCGGATGTTAGTGGATCCGCAAAGATTGGTACATACTATGCTTGCTCCCTTCAGTATGATGTCTGTTCTCATAGGCATTTGTGTGGTGACACTATAGCTAGTATGTAGGTGCTTATTAGGGAATAAGTTCACTGAACATGACTCGATAAGTTGAACAACTAATGGAGATTACTCACGTGTCAATAGTGGTTCACTGAGTGATAGTTGTATAAGTGTCCTTGGACTTGAGATCGTTAAAGTTATCTTGTATATAATGAACTGTGCTTTGGTTTAGTCCTTTGTCTCAAGGACATCCATTAGATCTATTCCGGGCATGGGGATTTGTGTACAGAGATGTTTAACGTCAATAGAGGATCTACCCCTTCCAGTATAGGAAGAGAATATCCTATGTTATTCTTAGTATGCGAGTTCTGGAATCTCTGGCCAGAGTGTATGAAATTAGAAATGAGTTTCTAATTTGCATTAATATGAACTTTTCATTATGAATAAGAAATCATATGATTAAATTTGATAGGCCTAACACAAGATCCATGCCTTGTATTTAATCGGGATATTATAAGGGTAGAAGGAATTCATTGTATGGTAACTAGTCACTGACAGGTTCTTGGTATTCTAAGCAGTGAATTCATATTATCCGGATAGTCGCGATATGTTGACAAGCATCACTCACGATGTAGAATAAATATAATTAATCAGTTAATTATATTTACTGAATTTTAGTATTCATATAAATAATTAATAAAAGTTTATTATTATTTATTTCTACTACCGGAATAATATTGAACCTACAGGGTAACACCATAAAAGAATATTTTCTTTGATGAAATAATGAGAGAGAATTTTTTTCTAAATAGTTTAGAAAAAGAAATAATGATTATAATAGTTATAATTATTATTAAAGCATTTTATAAAGATAAAATGTGGGGGTTAATATATATGTATAAAGATATATTTTATAACCCTAGGAGAGCCCAATAAATAGAATGAGATGACTCATTTTATTTACACAATTTTGGTTTTGTGAAAACCCTAGCCTCCATCTTCTTCCCCCCCTCTCTCTCTCTCTCTCAAAAATTCCATTTTTATAAAAGCTCGGTTTTATAAAAAGGTTCATCGAAGAGGATCATTCTTGGTGGATACTGGTAGAGTGCTTCACACACTGAGGAGCAACTGCTAGCACTCCATTTTTATAAAGCTTCGATTCACAAGGTATGGTTATGATTGCTCAGTTTTTCCTTTTTATACATTTTTCTATATGTGCGGTATATGGTTTTTACAGAATAAATGTTATTTCATGCTTCCGCTCATCTGTAAATTCCTTCAATGGCATCAGAGCTAGGTTAATGCATATAGAGATTCATATAAAAAATTTCAGATTTTTTAATACATGTATGGATTTGTTATGATTTTTTCAAGTTTAATTAGATTTAATTATGAATTAATTCGAAATAATTTTTGCATAATATCTTGACTACTGATCTGGGTTCTACAAGTGTTGTATATCATCTAGGTATTTTTTTCATAATTTTGTGATGTGTAGATTATTTGTTATGAATTTTTTAAAATTGTTTTAATTAAAAATTCATAAAATAATTATGCATGTGAATAATTATGATTAAAATTTGCACAAGGACCCATGGCTGATTCGATAATTTTCTGCTACTACCTGATTTAAGAAATCAAATTATTTTGATTTTTATTAATTTATTAATTAAATTTTAATTAATTTATTATTAATAAAATTAAAATAATAAATTAATAAAGAGTTATTAATTAAGGGAGTAAAAGGAAAGGGGGTTACCTTTTGTTTGTAACGGTAGTAAGCTAACGGCTAGAAGGTGACTAACAAAGAAACAAAACATAAAAACAAAAAAAACTGTTGTTGCAAACGGTCGGCTGCTGCAGGCGCGTGCAGCGCACGCGGGGGGGGTGGGGGGTGTTGCACATTCCGTGAATGTGTTACACACTGTTGCGTATTTACGGAATGCGTTACACACGTAAATGGCTCAACAGTGTTGTAACGCATTACGTGAATGCGTTACAGACCTTGTAACGCGTTCCTACAATGCGTTACAGACCTTGTAACGCGTTCCTACAATGCGTTACGGCCCATCTATCTTTTTTAAATTTGTTTTTTGGGAGTTTCGTAACTCCGTTTTGGGCGTGCAATATATCGTTGGATTCATTTTTCTGAGACAGATCTAATGGATTGATCTAATATTTTTTATATAAAAGTTTTGAACTGTTTATATTCCTAAAAGTGTTTTAAAGCATGTTTTAATTGTTTTAATTGTTTTAATTGCTTTTAAATGCTATAAGAAATCCATACATCATTATATCAATGTGTGACATGATATTACTTGCATGCTTACTTGTTTATTTATTTTTATATATGAGATATATGCCTATGTTTATCATGCGATGATAGATTTAGGTGAACTTAAATCAATATAAGGCGTGCTCTAGAAAATCTAGAATATGAATCGTTTCTTGCCTTGACAATAATATTATGAATACAATCATGAGATTCTTGTGTTTATGAAACACGTAATTAAATATGAATTTTCAATTTTGAGAGAAAGGATGATTCTGTCAAAAATAGATTTTGATCTGTAAGAAAGAGGTATTAAGTGACGCCTCTTGACAATGCCCCCCCCCCCGATCTGGGAATCATCTGATTATCGATTATTAATTTGAAATATTTAATTTAAAAGGAAGAATCTCTTTATAATATGATTATGATTGTAACATAATATAATCCCTCTAAAATTAAATAATATCAAGTAGTAATTGGCCAATGACACAACGAGCTTGTGTCGGTCATAGCCTTCCAACATGGTAGAAAGTAGTTCTTATTTTTAAATTATTGTCGTTTTCTGCTACAGCCGAGGGCTTTGATTCAAAATAAGAAATACTTGTCTGTTACGTAGAGATGTGTACATTGAATTAGAATCTAAAGGTCGTTACGTGCTGCAGCCGTGGGCCATTGGAAACTGATTCAATTGTACGAAATGTTGGGTTAGACTTGACTTAGAATATTGAGTATGTCGTGCTACAGCCGTGACTCAATTATTCAAGAGGCTAAAGTTTTATTAGGGAATAACATAAGATGTAATTGACAAGAGTTGTCTGCCTATTAAACATCACATTACGTTTCGTGCTACAGCCGAGGTTGTGTGATGGAATGTAGGATCCCTATTCCCACTAGCATTATGAATGCTTAATTTTTCACTTAAGGGGGTTGTATAAATTAGATTAACTAGTGGGAGCCACTTATGAATAAAGACCCGATTCATATTGTGTTTTGAAATGAAATTGAATATTTGCTAAGTTTTGTTATATGTTCATCATTTATAGATTTACTATATATGTTATGTCTTCTGCACTATCACTCCGGAGTATACTAGATAGATGCTCACAAGTTGACTGGTCCTAATTTTGCTGACTGGCTTCAAAACTTGAGAATTGTTCTCAGGGTTGAGAAGTTGGAATATGTGCTTGACTCACCTAAGCCTACTGAACCTGCTAACGATGCACATAATGATGAACATGTTGTGTATCGTTAGTGGATAGATGATGCAAATGTTGCTCAATGCATCATGCAAGCTTCCACGAACATTGAGCTACAGAAGCAGCATGAGCATATGGATGCTCACACTATCCTTATGCATCTACAAGAGTTGTATGATGTGGCAGGGAGGACAGCTCGATATGAGATATCGAAGGAGCTGTTCGGTTGTAGGATGTCTGAGGGATCATCTGTGAATGACCATGTACTTAAGATGATCAATTTGATTGAACATCTTGGACAACTTGGTTTTGCCATGGATGGGGAGCTGAGCCAAAACTTGGTCTTGCAATCACTTCCGGGTTCATTTTCACAGTTTGTTGTGAACTTTCAAATGAATAAGCAGGATGTCAGCCTGGCTGAACTCCACAACATGTTGAAGACTGCGGAATCGAATTTCCCCCTAATAAGAGCTCTGTTCTTCTAATTGGTGAAGGTTCCAATCCTAAGAAAAGGAAGAAGAACCCTTCCAAGTGGAAGAAAGTAGGTGAGAAAAAGCCTGTTCAACCAAAAGCTGAAGACCCCAAGAGCAAAGTTGTTTGCTTCCAGTGTAATAAGGTGGGGCACTGGAAGAGGAACTGCAAGGTTTACCTTGCAGAATTGAAGAAGAAGAAGGGTAGTGAGACTACCGCTTCTGTTTCAGGTATGTTCATGATTGAAGTGAAAATGTCATTAAATCAAATTTCTACTTGGGTATTAGATACCACATGTGGTTCTCACATTTGCAATTCGTTGCAGGGACTAAGGAGAAGTAGGACTCTTGAGGAAGAGGAGGTGATTCTATGGACGGAAAATGGAGCAAGAGTTGCTGCTGAAGCTGTAGGATCATTTCATTTATATATGCCTACGGGCAAGACTATTGTTTTAAATAATTGTTATTTTGTTCCCTCGATTATGAGGAATATTATTTATATTCCCATGTTAGACTTGGCTGGATTTTTGTTTGTTATTCAGAATAATAAATGTTCAATTCTTAGAGATAACGTTCTTTATGGAAGTGGTATTTTAAATAATGGTCTGTATGTATGTGACGTAGAGCATGATTTACTACAAATTGAACATACTAATAAAAGAAAAAGGGATGATGAAAATCTCACCTTTTTGTGGCATTGCAGACATGGTCATATTAGTGAAAATAGACTGCAGATATTGCATAAGGAAGGGTTACTTGAACTCTTTGATTTTGAATCATATCCTACATGCGAGTCTTGTCTATTGGGTAAAATGACCAAATCTCCATTTAGTGGACATGGGGAGAGGGCTGTAGATTTTCTAGGATTGGTACACACAGATGTATGTGGACCAATGTCTACGCAAGCCATGGGTGGATTTTCATACTTCATTACTTTCATTGATGATCGATCTAGATTCGGATATGTGTATTTGATGAAACACAAGTCTGAAGCCTTTGAAAAGTTCAAAGAATATAAGCATGAAGTGGAGAAACAAACCAAACATAGTATTATAAGTCTTCGATCAGATCGAGGTGGTGAATACTTGAATGGAGAGTTTCAAGATTATCTCAAAGAAAATGGTGTAGTCTCCCAGTGGACTCCTCTATATACTCCACAGTTGAATGGGGTATCTGAAAGGAGAAATCGAACTTTGTTAGACATGGTTCGGGCCATGATGAGCTATGCGAATCTTCCAGTATTCCTGTGAGGTTATGCATTGGAAACCTCAGCATATTTACTGAATAAGGTGCCTTCCAAATCTGTTCCTTAAACTCCATATGAGATATGGAAAGAAAGGAAACCAAGTCTTAAACACGTTAAAATTTGGGGATGTCCAGCTTATGTCAAGAAAGTTAACCCAGATAAGCTGGAATCTCGATCCGTAAAATGTAGTTTTGTGGGATATCCTAAAGAGACTTTAGGGTATTACTTTTACACCGATCATCGGGTGTTTGTATCCAGACGTTCTACCTTCTTGGAAAAGCAGTTTATCCTTGAAGGAAACAGTGGGAGCAAAATTGAACTTGATGAAGTTCAAGAAGCACAAACTACTACGGTTCAAGTGGAAACACCTGTTCAGACTGAACAACCTTCTGTGGAACAACCCATTCGTAGGTCAGGGAGAGTGTCTTGCCAACCTGAGAGGTATTATGGCCTTGTCATTGAGAATGACAATGAGTTGTCAATCATTGATGATGACGACCCTATGACCTATAATGAGGCTATGAGTAGTGTTGACTCAGAGAAATGGCAAAGTGCCATGAAATCCGAAATGGAATCTATGTATACCAACCAAGTATGGACTTTGGTTGAAGCACCTGAGGGTGTGAAGCCTATTGAGTGCAAATGGGTATACAAGAGAAAGATTGAAGTAGATGGCCAGGTGGAGACCTATAAGGCCAGGCTCGTGGCAAAAGGATTCAGACAAAGGCAAAGGATTGACTTTGATGAAACTTTTTCGCATGTAGCTCTGTTAAAATCAATTCGGATTTTGCTTGCGATTGCTGCTTACTACGACTATGAGATCTAGCAAATGGACGTGAAAACGGCCTTCCTCAATGGGAAACTTGAAGAGGAAGTGTATATGACACAGCCAGAGGGTTTTCTTTCCAAGGGAAATGAATACCTAGTGTGTAAGCTGCTACGAACCATATATGGTTTAAAGCAAGCTTCTCGTAGATGGAACATCCGTTTTGATGAGACAATCAAAGTGTTTGGTTTTATCAAAAACATAGATGAACCATGTGTCTACAAGAAGGTTAGTGGGAGCACGGTAACATTTCTTGTATTGTATATGGATGACATACTTCTTATAGGAAATGATATATCGATGCTGCAGTCAGTCAAAGTGTGGCTATCAAAGAACTTCACTATGTAGGACTTGGGAGAAGCATCCTACATTCTCGGTATGAAGATCAATAGAAATAGATCTAGAAGAATGAAAGGTCTTACCTAGGGTACATACATCTAGAAAGTGCTTAAAAAGTTTAGCATGGAAAACTCCAAAAGAGGTCTCATACCGATGAGCCATGGAATGTCCCTTTCCGAAAAGATGTCTCTTAAGACACCTGAGGAAAGAGAGCGTATGAGTAAGATTCCTCATGCTTCAGCAATAGGATCTATCATGTACGTGATGTTATGTACTAGGCCTGATGTTGCTTATTCAATTAGTGTGACGACCAGATATCTGTCCAATCCAGGTGAAGACCACTGGAAAGCAGTAAAGAACATCCTTAAGTACTTGCGAATGACTAAGGATATTTTTCTTGTTTTTGGTGGTGGATCTGAGTTGAAAATAGAGGGTTATACTGACTCTAGTTTTCAATCAGAAAGTGAT
The DNA here is from genome assembly GCF_009905375.1 of Apium graveolens. NCBI lineage: Eukaryota > Viridiplantae > Streptophyta > Magnoliopsida > Apiales > Apiaceae > Apium > Apium graveolens. Next base: position 6,206,915 of record NC_133656.1, on the reverse strand, counting down.
GATAGCAAGTCCATGTCAGGGTATGTGTTTACTCTGAATGGTGGTGCGATTAGTTGGAAGAATTCCAAACAGTCTACAACGGCTGACTCCACAGCGGAAGCAGAATATATAGCTGCAAGTGAGGCTGTAAAAGAAGCCATTTGGATGAGGAAATTTGTTTATGAGTTGGGAGTTGTTCCTAGCATTGGGGAGCCTATTATGTTGTATTGTGATAACAACGCAGCAATTGCACAAGCCAAAGAACCTAGGTCTCATAAAAATTCCAAACATGTTTTGCGACGCTTTCATTTGATTAGGGAAATCATTGAAAGAGGAGATGTCAAGATTGAGAGAGTTGACACACATAACAACGTAGCAGACCCACTCACAAAGTCATTGTCTCAGATTCACTTTGATCGTCATAAAGAGAATATGGGTATTGGATACCAGGGTGATTGGCTTTAGTTCAAGTGGGAGATTGAAAGTGTTTGTCCTAAATCCAATCATGTATGATGAGTTAGGAAGAACTTTCTTGTATTCCTATTTGATTTCATTGAAATTAATAAAAGACTTGTTATGTTTTATTATGGGCTTTATCTATTTAAAGTGTATTAAATAAGATGTTCCTTAGTTTAGAGTAAAGCTTCTATTATTATAATGAGATTATAATAGTGAGATCTAGAAGACGACAACTCTAGACTTAAACAGTTCCTGATCATAGGATAACTAATCGGATGTTAGTGGATCTGCAAAGATTGGTACATACTATGCTTGCTCCCTTCAGGAGGATGTCTGTTCTCATAGGCATTTGTGTGGTGACACTATAGCTAGTATGTAGGTGCTTATTAGGGAATAAGTTCACTGAACATGACTCGATAAGTTGAACAACTAATGGAGATTACTCACGTGTCAATAGTGGTTCACTGAGTGATAGTTGTACAAGTGTCCTTAGACTTGAGATCGTTAAAGTTATCTTGTATATAATGAACTGTGCTTTGGTTTAGTCCTTTGTCTCAAGGACATCCATTAGGACTATTCTCGGCATAGGGATTTGTGTACAGTGATGTTTAACGTCAATAGAGGATCTACCCCTTCTAGTATAGGAAGAGAATATCCTATGTTATTCTTAGTAAGCGAGTTCTGGAATCTCTGGCCAGAGTGTATGAAATTAGAAAGGAGTTTCTAATTTGCATTAATATGAACTTTGCATTATGAATAAAAAATCATATGATTAAATTTGATAGGCCTGACACAAGATCCATGCCTTGTATTTAATCGAGATATTATAAGGGTAGAAGGAATTCATTGTACGGTAACTAGTCACTGACATGTTCTTGGTATTCTAAGCAGTGAATTCATATTATCCGGATAGTCGCGATATGTTGAGAAGCATCACTCACGATGTAGAATAAATATAATTAATCAGTTAATTATATTTACTGAATTTTAGTATTCATATAAATAATTAATAAAAGTATATTATTATTTATTTCTACTACCGGAATAATATTGAACCTATAGGGTCACACCATAAAAGAATATTTTCTTTGATGAAATAATGAGAGAGAGAATTATTTTTTAAATAGTTTAGAAAAAATAATGATTCAAATAGTTTGAATTATTGTTAAAGCATTTTATAAAGATAAAATGTGGGGGTTAATATATATATATAAAGATATATTTTATAACCCTAGGAGAGCCCTATAAATAGAATGAGATAGCTCATTCTATTTACACAATTTTGGTTTTGTGAAAACCCTAGCCTCCATCTTCTTCCTCTCTCACTCTCTCTCCCAAATACTCCATTTCTATAAAAGCTCAGTTTTATAAAAAGGTTCATCGAAGAGGATCGTTCTTGGTGGATACCGGTAGAGTGCTTCACACACTGAGGAGCAACTGCTAGCACTCCATTTTTCTATAAAGCTTCGATTCACAAGGTATGGTTACGATTGCTCAGTTTTTCCTTCTTATACGTTTTTCTATATGTGCGGTATATGGTTTTTATGGAATAAATGTTATTTCACGCTTCCGCTCATCCGTAAATTCCTTCAATATCCATGTATGATTGCTTCCGAGATAAAATCCTTCACCACCTTGATTTCTACTTTCCTTTTCCTCTTTGATCATCTACTGGAGTGACAAATCCTGATAACATCAACTGCTGATCATCAAGTACTGATATAAGTACTGATGACATCACTCTTTAGTAAATACTGATATTAAGTCCTAATAAGAACTTCTGGTAGTTTCTGTCCAGATATCATCAATCATATCTAACATGATAGACCTTCAAATTCCTAATAACAATGGACTCCAAGGTCGACGCCTTCTTCCCCATCTTTAAAAGGTCAATATTTGAATCAAAGTTATCCGGACTAGCTTCAGAATCTGATGACCCGGGGTAGCAGGAGAAGTAAACCTTGGCGCTAACTTTAGTCCGGACTATAAACCTAAAAGCAATAAGATGAGTTAGTCTGAATCCCTACAAATTCTTTATTTTATAACCTACAATGGTCTGGACTACCCTACATTCAATTTTATTAGTTATATACCACAGGTCCGGGGCATATTCACCCCAAACCAAACACAAATGTTGAAAACATCCCACTACATTATCCCAAATACCCGGACACAAAAGCCAACAACCAAAAAAGAACTCCACAAAAACATGGAACTAACCCTAAATGTAATATCCCATATTTTCAAATATTATTATTATTATTATTTGGAATTGTTTATGTGATTTTATGTGAATTTTAGTGAATTATATGATAATTGGAATTGATGTTTGGGTGTTTATATGTGATATTATTTGACTATTTTAATTTTTATGTGCTCAGAATAAAATTTAGATAATTGTGATATTTTTCTGGTAATTTTTGGACTGTTATATGAGTTTATAATAATTTAGGTATTTATTAATTATTTTCTGAGTAATTATAAAACTGTTTTATAAAGCTGGGAATCGTCTGACTTCAACCGTTTTTGCGTTTTTATAACCCGAAACTCTTCCGAAAACTCCTTCCTAACCTAATCTGGTAATTCCGGACATTTTCCGTATTTTAACTTTTTCGATCCGGAATATAGTTTGACCCGTGCGCGGCCCGACGCAAGATTTTCGGTATGATAACCATTTCGATAAATCAACAAAACCCGTATTCTCGAGAGACAGGATATTTTTACATTATTTTCGTATATGGTGTTTTATGAAAAGCCCAGTTTTGATGATTATCCAATTTTGGAATTAAATTGTATCGTTTTATAGTTATTTAGCGGCTAAGTAACCTATTTTTGGATCGTTTTACAGCTACTTAGCGGCTAAGCAACTAATTTATCGATCCAAAACGATCCAGAACGAACCAATATTCCGTAAATATAAAAAGCCTATTTATTATTTCATTTATTTCGTTTATTCAGTTGCAACCAGTAAAAATATAGTAAATACAGAGAAAAACCCTAGAAACTGATACGTTCCTGAGAATCAAACGCGCAAACGAAGGCGTTATCGAACTCCGATTCGGGCGTGCAGCATATCAAAATGAAGCTCTCGAAATCCTCTTTCTAAATCAAACATCAGATTTTTCCCAGAAATCAAGGTATTTTTCTGATTTAATTATTTTAATTCGAATTAAATATGGATTAAAATATGATTTTTTGTTCTTGATGTTGTTGATGTGATTTGATGCTAGAATCATGTAAATAATTTCTTCCTGGTCATTTTGGTATATTATATGATGAATTTGGAGTTCAATAACATGGTTAAATTTGAGTTTGATTTTCGGATTATGAAATTAGGGTTTTAATACTTTGAATGTTCTTGATTAGAATTTGAGGTTTTGCTTTGTATGGATTCTGGATTGATTTTGGATATGCTGTTAGATTATATGTATCTTTAGCTACAGTGTCGTGTATATAGCCTTTAGTTTGGTTGAGAAATCATGATTTTCGAAGCTGGCCGGAAGAAGCTCGGTTAGCCGGTAAAAATGGCGATTTTGCCGGAAAGATCAAGTGACGGTTCGGTTGTTATTCTGGTTGATAAAATATTGATTCGGAGCTGCTTGTAATCGAAATGGGAGCAAAAATTCGTAAACACGAAGCCTTAACAGCCCTTGTCGGAACTCCACCGGAATCGGACTCTTCGCCGGATTCTGGGAAAGCTGCGGCCTGCTCTTTGTCGTTCATACCGACCCGTTTTTCCCCCAACCCGACTTCGACCCGGTCATTTGACCCGGGTTTGATCCTTTCAGCTTGTTCTTCCATTCTGAAAAATGTTTCTGGATTTTCTTTTTTACAAATAATTCAAAAATCCTATTTTAATTTCTAAAAATTCATTTTTAATTTGAAAATCATTATTTTAATTCTGAAAATTTATTTAATACAAAAATAAATCCAAATTATTTAGTTAATTAATTTTAGTTGATAATTAATTATTTAATTAGTCAATTAATTTAAATATTAATTGATTAATTAATTTAATTAGTTATTAATTAATTTTAATTGATTATTTAATTAGATTTAATTATTTATTCTTGATTTAAAAATTACGAAAAATACCTTCGAGTTTTAAAATATTATTTTAAATTATTTTCCAGGCTTGATAATTCTTATAAAATTACTTTCGGGTGTTCGAGCCCTATTATGTAATTATAAAATGATTCGGAGACCCATTTTAATTCTGAAAAATGTTCAAAAATTCATAATAAATAAACCGTTCGTCCGTTTAATACGAAAGGAACGCGTACAAACTCAAAAAAATATTCCGCTTGCAATAAAAATACTTTCGAGACCCAAATCCTTTTGTTTCGAAAGGTTGCTTGTTTTACGAATCATTCTGAGTCAATTTTTGATCGATAAATCATATTTTTGACCTGATTTGAGTTTTGAGCACAACGAGTCGAATGTTTTGACAAACCGAGTCATATGTGATATGAATTATGTGATATGTGATTTATGTGCTTACGTGATATGTGAATTATGTGTGTGTACGTGGGTCAAGAGTCTTGTGTTTGACTGTTATATTTATGTGTGGACTATTGTATGGGTAGACGATAGGATTTTGACGTGCAGTTCGTCGAGTTATTATCGTTTAGATGATTAAAATTATATATTTTAATTATGGATGCGGATCATTTGAGTTGATCGGGACAAGGAGTTGGATAAAGAGTGAAATGGAATGGTACTGGATATCAGGCTTCTAGCAATCGCAATAGCAACATATCAGGAAATTGTTGAAAAGAAAGATGGTGATGTTGTGAGACAGAATGTCAGAATAGATGCGTGTTTGCGAGTGTGACTAACTGCTAAAAACCCAAAGGCAAGTATCCCTATCATCACTTATTGTTCAAGTGATATTTATTTTAAATCTTATCATGCAAGTATTGCTTTCTTCAGTTCGGAATAGATAAATGTTTTACATATCACTGAATTAAATTATTCTGTTTATGCAAGTACTCTTCTGCTATCTTATGATCAGAATAGCTAAGTGATTTTACTTATCAAATTACTGTATTTATAAATGTTTTGGATTTTAAGAAAGATGATTTGGTTGCGAGTATTCCTACCCAAGTAAATGAGGGAATAAAATTATTTCAGGTGTCGATTATTATGACCCCTCTCAATAAAAGGTTTTAAGATTGGATCATAATTGCGTAAGTGACCGGGATGGACGGTCCTGCGGAGGGCTATTTCTAAGTGTCATATGGAATATTATGACACAATTTTTGCCACAGGCAGGTATATTGCCTTTTTATTTGAGTACTCGCGTTTTGGGGACATGTTTCTACGAATCATGACCTTGTGCTATAACACGGGCTGATCAGCATGTGATAATACGTCCGTCGGAGAATGATCCCAATCTAAATCATCATATCGTTTTTGATATTCATAGAATAAATGATTTATCTACTGTTTCTGTTTTGGAATAATGGTGAAATACAGTTTTGATTCAGATTCTGATTTATGACGATACTTACGACGTTGTTAAATATCAAAGGTGGTATTAGTATAGATGATTGATGTTGACTTCAGTATGGAATGTTGTGAGCATCAAAGTTCGTATTGATATCTAATTTGATATGACAGCAAAATAAGTATTAATTTCAAGAGTTCGGTTTTGAGTAAAGTTATGACTCAATCCATAATCAATGTTTCATCTTATTGTGGTTTACGATATTTCTGTAAACATTATTTTACGAGTTTTATTCTCGTCAAGATTTAAAGTATTGCTGAAGCATTTCGCTCGAATATATCAAAAAGAGTTTTGAATACTGTGAGAAACAATTATCCGATTCCTTAATAAATTTTCAATTTCAGCAATTATGATTTTAAAATGTTCTGTGCTATTGCAGATGTTGGTTTTATGTCAAAACAACCCTATAATTTCTATAATGAACTTGCTGAGCATTTCTTCCGCTCATACTTTCCTGTTTTTAAATTTAACCTCCAGTGAGGATTAGCTTGCGCTGTTTAACTGTGTAATTTAAGGAAGTAAAGAAGAAGCTCTTGGAAGGTGGTTGGTCCAGGGTTTGCGGGCTAGTGTAAGTTTTATTGTATAAAGTTGTTTATATTATATTATATTATAGTTGTGTATTTTATTTGGGCCTAGTATACTTCATTTCGAAGTTATACCAGTGGGTTTAGTTTTGAGTTGAAATTTATTGAAAATAGTTTCAAAAGAAAGTGATAAATTATTTATGGAATTTGGGTATCTTGTTTCTAGAACTATAACCTTAAAAGATCTTGGAGTAGTTTGGGGTCATCAATAATAATTATCTTCCGCTGGCATTTATTTATTGATTTAACAGGTTAATTTGGATTGAGGTTTTATAGTGACGACCAAATCCTCTGACCCCGGATTTGGGGGCGTTACAGGTTGGTATCAGAGTTGAGGTTATAGTAAAATAGAAACGAGAGTGTGTAGGAGTGTGTATAGCTATGTGAGGACATTTGAGCTCATATCGAGTTCCTGTTGGACTATTGGATATAGTACCAACAAGTAAGTTAAGATAGGCGCATTCGTTTGAGATGGTTGTGCTGAGCTGGATGGAACTCCATGAAGCTGGAAACTTCTATTGTGGAATCTTCCGAGACTATGATTTGACGATGATGAAGATTATCGATATCCTTGGAACATGAAGAAGTGTTTAGAATTAGATGGTGAGTCAACTGGAGAGTTTAAATTCGAGATAAGTATTAAGACTTTGGCAATACCTTCTTTTTCTATAAATTCTTTTGACTTCTCTCAAAAAGAAATATCAGTTAGAAGACATAATCCCTAACACCAGTTTATTCATTTTGTGCCAGAATTTCTATTCTCTGGACTTCATTTCCTTCAGAAATATCATCCTTGAAATCTTTTTCAGTTTTATTCATTTGATTTGGAATTCCTTTGATATTATCTTACTCTGACTGAGATGAACAACCCTAACTATAGGGGACACAAGGTATACCTATCTGTGTGAAAGGAGTTGGATGGGACACCATCACTTGTGTGTGTTGTGAATACATGAAGGTTAACAACCTTTAGTAGTGTCTTAGTTTGGGCACGCAATACCAAGTTCATTTGATCATATTAATCTCTCAGTTATTCTCTTGCTTCAACAATACTTTTTCACAAATTCAGATTTTTCTCTTTTCTTTTGCAATTCCATGATTTTATCATCTCAAACCTTCGAAGGTATGCCAATCAAGTTAAGCTGAGTTATCCTGGTCAAGTCAAAGTAAGGCGGTGTGATGGAATTACCAAGGACGACAGTGGATTGCAATGCGATTAGAATATTAGTGGCGTATAACGAAGTCGATCTGTTTCTTTACTTCTTTCTTTATCTCTCTTTCTTTTCTTTCCCCTATATTTCTCTCTATTCTTCTTTCTCGCAATCTGTAAAAAGTAATTCTATTGAAGAATTGGTCAAAGGATGTGAATGGAACAGTGGTGCACAGTGAAGCTCCTGTAAAAGTTTTATTATACAAGGAATACAAGATTTATTTGAGATTATGGAAAATTGAGGTTATTTGGAAATGGAAAGTTGGCTAGAAGATCCCTTAGTGCTTTCTTCTGCTGATTCCGAGGATGAAATCCTTATAAGGGGGTTAGATTATAATATCACATATTTTCAAATATTATTATTATTATTATTTGGAATTGTTTATGTGATTATATGTGAATTTTAGTGAATTATATGATAATTGGAATTGATGTTTGGGTGTTTATATGTGATATTATTTGAGTATTTTAATTTTTATGTGCTCAGAATAAAATTTAGATAATTGTGATATTTTTCTGGTAACTTTTAGACTGTTATATGATTTTATAATAATTTAGGTATTTATTAATTTTTTTCTGAGTAATTATAAAACTGTTTTATAAAGCCGGGAATCGTCCGACTTCAACCATTTTTACGTTTTTACAACCCGAAACTCTTCCGAAAACTCCTTCCTAACCCAAATTTGTAATTCCAGACATTTTCCGTGTTTTAACTTTTTCGATCCGGATTACGGTTTGACCCGTGCGCGACCCAACGCAAGATTTTCGGTACGATAACCATTTCGATAAATCAACAAAACCCGTATTCTCGAGAGACGGGATAATTTTACATTATTTTCATATATGGTGTTTTATGAAAAGCCCAGTTTTGATGATTATCCACTTTTGGTATTAAATTGTATCATTTTATAGTTACTTAGCGGCTAAGTAATCTGTTTTTTGTATCGTTTTACAGTTACTTTGCAGCTAAGCAACTAATTTATCGATCCAAAATGATTTCAGAACGAACCAACATTCCGTAAATATAAATAGCCTATTTCTTATTTCATTTATTTTGTTTATTCAGTTGCAACCAGTAAAAATATAGTAAATATAGAGAAAAACCCTAGAAACTGATACGTTCATGAGAATCAAACGCGCAAACGAAGGCGTTATCGAACTCCAATTCGGGCGTGCAGCATATCAAAACGAAGCTCTAGAAATCTTCTTTCTAAATCAAACATCAGTATTTGCCCAGAAATCAAGGTATTTTTCTGATTTAATTATTTTAATTCAAATTAAATATGGATTAAAATATAAATTTGTATTCTTGATGTTATTGATGTGATTTGATGCAAGAATCATGTAGATAATTTCTTCATGGACATTTTGGTATATTATATGATGAATTTGGAGTTCAATAATATGGTTAAATTTGAGTTTGATTTTCGGATTATGAAATTAGGGTTTTAATACTTTGAATGTTCTTGATTAGAATTTGGGATTTTGCTTTCTGTGGATTCTGGATTGATTTTGGATATGCTGTTAGATTATATGTATCTTTAGCTACAGTGTCGTGTATATAGCCTTGAGTTTGGTTGAGAAATCATGATTTTCGAAGCTGGCCGGAAGAAGCTCGGTTAGCCGGTAAAAATGCCGATTTTGCCGGAAAGATCAAGTGATGGTTCGGTTGTTATTCTGGTTGATAAAATATTGATTCAGAGCTGCTTGGAATCAAAATGGGAGCAAAAATTCATAAACACGAAGCCTTAACAGCCCTTGTCGGAGCTCCACCGGAATCGGACTCTTCGCCGGATTCTGGGAAAGCTCCGGCCTGTTTTTGGTCATTCATACCGACCTGTTTTTCCCCCAACCCGACTTCGACCCGGTCATTTGACCCGGGTTTGATACTTTCAGCTTGTTCTCCCATTCTGAAAAATGTTTCTTGGATTTTATTTTTTACAAATAATTCAAAAATCCTATTTTAATTTCTAAAAATTCATTTTTATTTTGAAAATCATTATTTTAATTCTGAAAATTTATTTTAATGCAAAAATAAATCCAAATTATTTAGTTAATTAATTTTAGTTCATAATTAATTATTTAATTAGTCAATTAATTTAAATATGAATTGATTAATTAATTTAATTAGTTATTAATTAATTTTAATTGATTATTTAATTAGATTTAATTATTTATTATTGATTTAAAAATTCCGAAAAATAGTTTCGAGCTTTAAAATATCATTTTAAATTATTTTATAGGCTCGATAATTCTTATAAAATTACTTTCGGGTGTCGAGCCCTATTATGTAATTATAAAATGATTCGGAGACCCGTTTTAATTCCGAAAAATGTTCAAAAATTCATAATAAATAAATCGTTCATCCGTTTATACGAAACGTACGCGTACAAACTCAGAAAAATATTCCGCTTTTAATAAAAATACTTTAGAGACCCAAATTCTTTTGTTTTGAAAGGTCACTTGTTTTACGAATCATTCTGAGTCGATTTTTGATCGATAAATCATATTTTTGACATGATTTGAGTTTTGAGCACACCGAGTCGAATATTTTGACGAACCGAGTCATATGTGATATGAATTATTTGATATGTGAGTCATGTGCTTACGTGCTATATGAATTATGTGTGTGTAAGTGGGTCAAGAGTCTTGTGTTTAACTGTTATATTTATGTGCGGACTATCGTATGGGTAGAAGATAGGATTTTGACGTGCAGTTCGTCGAGTTATTATCATTTAGATGATTAAAATTATATATTTTAATTATAGATGCGGATTATTTGAGTTGACCGGGACAAGACGTTGGATAAAGAGTGAAATGGAATGGTATTGGATATCAGGCTTCTAGCAATCGCAGTAACAACATATCAGGAAATTATTGAAAAGAAAGATGGTGATGTTGTGAGACAAAATGTGAGAATAGATGCGTGTTTGCGAGTGCGACTAACTGCTCAAAACCCAAAGGCAAGTATCCCTATCATCACTTATTGTTCAAGTGATATTTATTTTAAATCTTATCATGCAAGTATTGCTTTCTTCAGTTCATAATAGATAAATGTTTTACATATCGTTGAATTAAATGATTTTGTTTATGCAAGTACTCTTCTACTATTCTATGTTCAAAATAGCTAAGTGATTTTACTTATCAAATTACTGGATTTATAAATGTTTTAGATTTTAAGAAAGATGATTTGGTTGCGAGTATTCCTACCCAAGTAAATGGGAGAATAAAATTATTTTGGGTGTCGATTATTATGACCCCTCTCAATAAAAGGTTTTAAGATTGGATCATAATTGCGTAAGTGACCCGGACGGACGGTCCAGCGGAGGGCTATTTCTAAGTGTCATATGAAATATTATGCCACAATGTTTGCCACAAGCAGGTATATTGCCTTTTTATTTGAGTACTTGTATTTCGGGGACATGTTTCTACGAATCATGACTTTGTGCTATCACACGGGCTGATCAGCATGTGATAGTACGTCCGTCGGAGAATGATCCCAATCTAAATTATCATATTGTTTTTGATATTCATAGAATAAATGATTTATCTACTGTTTCTGTTTTGGAATAATGGTGAAGTACAGTTTTGATTCAGATTTTGATTTATGCCGATACTTACGTTGTTGTTAAATATCAAAGGTGGTATTAGTATAGATGATTGATGTTGACTTCAGTATGGAATGTTGTGAGCATCAAAGTTCGTATTGATATCTAATTTGATATGACAACAAAATAAATATTAATTTCAAGAGTTCGATTTTGAGTAAAGTTATGACTCAATCCATAATCATTGTTTCATGTTATTGTGGTTTACGATATTTCGGTAAACACTGTTTTACGAGTTTTATTCTCGTCAAGATTCAAAGTATTGTTGAAACATTTCACTAGAATATATCAAAAAGAGTTTTGAATACAGTGAGAAACAATTATCCGATTCTTTAATAAATTTTTTGTTTTAGCAATTATGATTTTAAAATGTTCGGCGTTATTGCAGATGTTGGTTTTATATCAAAACGACCCTATATTTGCTATAATGGACTTGCTGAGCATTTTTTCCGCTCATACTTGCCTGTTTTTAAATTTAACCTCCAGTGAGGATTAGATTGTGCTGTTTAGCTGCGTAATTCGAGGAAGTAAAGAAGAAGCTCTTGGAAGGTGGTTGGTCCACGGTTTGCGGGCTAGTGTAAGTTTTTTTGTAAAAAGTTGTTTATATTATATTATATTATAGTTGTGTATTTTATTTGGGCCTAGTATACTTCATTTCGAAGTTCTACCAGTGGGTTTAGTTTTGAGTTGAATTTTTTTGAAAAGAGTTTCAAAAGAAAGTGAAAAATTATTTATGGAATTTGGGTATCTTGTTTCTAGAACTGTAACCTTAAAAGATCTTGGAGTATTTTGGGGTCATAAATAATAATTATCTTCCGCTGGCATTTATTTATTGATTTAACAGGTTAATTTGGATTGAGGTTTTATAGTGACGACCAAATCCTCTGACCCCAGATTTGGGGGCGTTACACTAAAGCATGGAACTCCATAAATCGAAACTACATTCTAAACACAAAAACATTCTAAACACAAGATCAAACACCAAAATATAATGAAAATACATATTCATACACATATCCTAAGCCAGGTGTTAGGAATATATTGTGAACTTGATGATAAATTAATCAAAACACCTTAATAGATTTAACTTAGTGAATTTTATAGCACTCGACGGATGATCAAATATAGTCCCGACGGATGATTTAATTTAGTCCCAAAGGATGAAAATTTGACATCCACCGGCTGCGTAGCTTATGTAAAAATAAGTATTATAGCACATTTCTGCAAACAACTGTGTAGAATCTGTAGGAGCATATGAGTCATGTTGACTACTAGTGGATATACAGAATAGGTTGATTAACTGTAAATATGAGATGTCTTGTAATTCTGTATAAGTGAAATGGAGTCAAGTGACAAATAGCTACCCGACGGATGATCAACAAAGCTATCCGACGGATGATCAACAAAGCTACCCAACGGATGACAAGCATGTACCCGGCGGATGATTAAATTGAAATATCTGTTGACAGTGACAACACAGTCACATGCGTTGGGTGTTTGCAAAAGGAATGTGGCAGCCTATTTAGCAGGGATTTGAGAATAAAGAAGCATTACCATTTCCATGCTATTATGAAGATATTCATAGATGCTGGAATAGAGTAGTGAAGCAGCATGAAGTTAGACTAGATATGTTTTGTTTTATTATCTTGTATTATTGTCATGTAAAGTTGGTGATATATAAACCAAGTGTAGCCAGTATAACAGTTAACTAATTAAGTACACACATTTTTTAGAGAAACATTTTCAAGCTGTATTCTGTAGCATTTCTCTGTAAGTTTAGTTGTTCATACTTGTAAGTAGCTATGAGCTAATCAAGCTTCACAGAGTTCTCATTCGATATATATATATATATATATATATATATATGGTGGATTCTTTCAAATCCACCAGAAAGTTTTAAAAGCTTGTGTTTTTATTACTTTGTGTTTTGATTTATATAACTACTTCATTCCGCATTCTGTAAATCAAACACTCATATAATTATCGAGTTAGAACTATTTTAAAATCTTGAAAAAGTAGCCAGAATTATATTCAACCCCCCTTCTGTAATTCTTGTTGTATTGTTAGGGAATAACATTTGGTATCAGAGCAAGCTCTTGAAGTACAAAGAGTGTAAAGATCACAACAAACAGCAAGATGAACAAGAAGGATGTTGGAGTCAAAATTCCAATTATGGACAAAGATAATTATCACCATGGGAATGTGAAAATGCACCTACATCTTCTTTCCCAAGATGAGGCTTATGTGGATTGCATAGAGAGAGGTCCTCATGTACCAGTGAGAGCTGTAACAGGCAATGACCCATTTGTTCCCAAGCCTGGGCATGAATGGTCAGATCCTGATATTGAGCAAGTCAGGAAAGACAAGAAGGCCATGAATATATTGTTGAATGGAGTTGATGGTGATATGTTTGATAACATCATTAACTGCAAAACAGCCAAAGAGGTTTGGGACACAATCCAGATTATTTGTGATGGCACTGAGCAAGTAAGGGAGAATAAGATGCAGCTGCTAATTCAGCAATATGAGCATTTCCACTATGAAGAAAGTGAGTCTCTCACTGACATTTTTAATAGATTTCAAAAGCTACAAAATGCTCTGAAATTGCATGGAAGAGTCTATCAAACAAAAGACTCTAACCTCAAGTTCCTTAGATCTCTTCCAAAAGAGTGGAAACCAATGATAGTCTCCTTGAGAAATTGACAGGATTACAAGGAGTTTACTTTGGAAAGACTATATGGCATCCTTAAAACTTATGAGCTTGAAATAGAGCAAGATGAGAGGATGGAAAAAGAAAGGAAGAAAGGAGGGTCCATAGCACTGGTTGCTGAGTTAGAGAAGGAGAAAGAGATGAAGGTAGAAGCTGTTGAGTCTACATCAAAGGTCTGTGAAAGCAAGGGCAAAGGGCTAGTAGCTGAAAATGAAGATCATTTGAGCCAAGATGATATGGATGACATTGATGAACATCTAGCATTCCTATCTAGAAGATTTACTAAGCTCAAATTCAAAATGAATTTTGGAGAAGCCAAGCCAAATAGAAACATGGTGGATAAATCCAAATTCAAATGTTTCAAATGTGGCTTGGCAGGGCATTTTGCAAGTGAATGTAGAAAGTCTGATTCCAGCAAGAAGAAGTTTGAGCCTATTGATTACAAACAAAAATACTTTGAGTTGCTCAAAAAAAAGGAAAGGGCTTTCATCACACAGGAGAATGACTGGGCTGCAGATGGTTTGGATGGAGATGAAGAAACAAAATATGTCAATCTAGCCCTGATGGCCAAGTCTGATGAAACAGAAACAAGTTCTTCAAGTAATCAGGTAATCACCACTAACCTCGCATATTTATCCAAAGCTAAGTATAATGACGCCATTAATGACATGTCCACAGAATTATATCACTTGCGTGTTACACTTAAGTCCCTCACCAAAGAAAGTGCTAAAATTAAAGAAAACAATTTGTTTTCAAGTTAGAGGAATAATGTGCTAGAGTCTCAATTTATTGAATTTGAAAAATTGAGAATTGAGTGTAAGATTGTTAAGGATGAATTAATTGAGTCCTTGAAGAAAGAAGAGATTTTAAAGAAGCAGCTTGAACGAGAACAGGAAGTGATTAAAGCATGGAAATCATCCAGAGATGTCCATGCTCAAATCACTAAAGTTCAAGGTATTGAGTCCTTTTGTGATGCATCCTGGAAGAAGAGTAAGGAGAAGCTGGAATCCAATTTGGTTGAAGGTTGTTAACAAATGTGGACTCGACGAATGATGAAAATCATCCGTCGGATAATCACTTGTCTGGTAATTACAAGCTTGCCATGCCTACTCCTATGTCTGTACCTCCCTCTTTTCTCAACATGACTGTTATGCCTACCATGCCTATGAATGCTATGTCTACTCAGAATATGAATGCACAACTTGCTAATATGTCATTTACACCTAATCCTTATTATGTTGCATTTAATATGCCTCAAATACCATTTAGCATGCCTTACTGGAATAACATGTTTGTAAATAACATGCCTTTTCCTGTTAATCAAAATGTGCATGATAATTCTGTACTAATGATTGGTTTCAAAGGTTCAAATCAAATGACTAAGGATGAATCAGAAATTCCCAAGTCAAATGAGATCAAACCTAAGAAACCAAAGAAGAAAGCTAACAAGGCAGGACCCAAGGAAACGTGGGTACCAAAATCAACTTGATTTGATTTTGATGTGTGCAGGGAAATAGAAAGAATCTTTGGTATCTGGATAGTGGTTG
This sequence comes from Apium graveolens, assembly GCF_009905375.1. Taxonomy (NCBI): domain Eukaryota; kingdom Viridiplantae; phylum Streptophyta; class Magnoliopsida; order Apiales; family Apiaceae; genus Apium; species Apium graveolens. The sequence continues at coordinate 6,191,309 of NC_133656.1, read as the reverse complement.
CTCAATGCACATGACTAGAGATTCTACCCTGCTCACTAAGTTTAAGGAAAGAGCTGGCCCAAGTATTACTTTTGGAGATGACAACAAGGGTTATACTGTGGGATATGGGTTGATTTCAAAAGACAATGTCATCATTGAAGAGGTTGCCCTAGTGGATGGTCTCAAGCACAATTTGTTGAGTATCATCCAGCTTTATGATAAGGGCAATTCAGTAACCTTCAATTCAGAAGCCTATGTTGTGACAAACAAAAGGAGAAACAAAGTGGTTCTCACTGGAGTGAGAAAAGGAAATGTGTATCTAGCTGACTTCAACTCATCTAATGCAGAATCTGTCACTTGTCTTCTTAGTAAAGCAAGTCAAGATGAAAGTTGGCTATGTCACAAGAAGCTGTCCCATCTAAACTTCAAGACCATGAATGAGCTTGTCAAGAAAGAACTAGTTAGAGGTATTCCACAAGTGGAGTTTACTAAGGATGGATTGTGTGATGCCTGCCAGAAAGGAAAGCAGATCAAAGCATCATTCAGAAAAAAGCTTGATTTAACAATTGAAGAACCTTTGCAATTGTTACACATGGATTTATTTGGACCAGTCAATGTGTTGTCCATATCAAGGAAAATATTTTTCCTAGTAATTATGGATGATTTCTCAAAGTTCGCTTGGACATATTTCCTAAAATCTAAAGATGAAGCTAGTGAAATCATCATCAATCACATAAGGCAAGTCAACAATCATCCTGATTTTAAAGTAAGAAGAATCATGAGTGACAATGGAACTGAGTTCAAGAATTCTGTGATGAGATCATTTTGTGAAGAGAATGGGATTATGCATGAGTTCTCTGCAGCAAGAACTCCACAACAAAATAGAGTAGTGGAAAAAAAGAACAAATCTCTTATTGAAGCTGCAAGAAAAATGCTTGAAGAATCAAAGTAACCAACATACTTTTGGGTTGAAGCTGTGAATACTGCCTGCTACACTCAAAATATCTCTTTGGTTAATCAAGCAAAGTGCATGACACCCTACCAATTGTTCAAGAATAAGAAGCCAACTCTAAATTTTCTTCATGTCTTTTACTGTAAATGTTATATCTTGAGGAATCAAGCTGATCAACATGGGAAGTTTGATGCTAAAGCAGATGAAGGAATTTTTGTTGGATATGTTGTGGGAAAGGCATACAGAGTCTACAATCTAAGAACCAACATTGTTATGGAATCAATACATGTTATGTTTAATGACAAAAATATTGAAGAACTGCAAGATGGAGATTTCCATGAAAGCCTCACGTTTGATAATGTGGAGATGGTTAGTGATGAAAGTGAAGTAAGGATAATGCAGAAAAATCTACAACTAATGTAACACCCCCAGATCTGGGGTCAGGGATCTGGGTCATCACGGTCTTTCTTTCCACAATATCACTTCACTTAATTAATAATAAATAACCCTATGCTGTGACCCCACACTAACACACACCACAACCCGTTATAGTCTCAGAGATGAAATTGAAATAAGTACAAGTCCTTGAATCCACAATTAAAAGTTATTACAACCCAAAATGATTACTTGATAAATTTACAGTTAATTTCCATTATCTGCCACAAGTTATAATTATACATAATTTGATTCTCAAAAGTAGAATGCCTGATCTACCAATAGATCTACCTCTGCAGCTATAGCAGCTACAACATCAACGGGAAGACGCAGGACGCTTCCCACGCGCTTGCGCTGGGTCTGCTGGAGTCTGGCCATCTTTCCTAACTGTTGTTGTGTGATGAAGAAATAAAGCAAGAGTGAGCCTTACAGTTCGCAAGATAATATATAGTGATAACAATAATACAAGTATCTAAATGGATACTTACTAGAATTCTTTATCATGAGTAAGGTAATTACTTACTGGATATAAGTTTTAAAAGAAGATGAAGTTACCAATTACTTCACTATACTTATACCATTTTTAGAAATCTACTTGAACTACTACTGTTCAAAGTATAATAAGATTCACGAGGTCATCCCATAGATGAGACCACAAATAAAACTTGAAAATATTTGATCTTTGAAATATTTTGAAAAGAAATGAAGTTACGAGATACTTTATTCAATGGATACACCAATAAAACTGTTTGACCCTGTCAATGCTTCGGCAACCACCCCTTAGTAGCCTTTCGATCGAAATGCTACGGGTAGTGTTGCAGAATTATCCAAATGGATGATGAACTCATTACGGGAGTTTGCCGCGCCAGGAAGACCACTTACGATGATCAGTCATAGTAGTACAACCCCACCATTTTCTACATGTAGAGGAGAACCTGTCGGATTTACTTGTCAACCGAACACTGAACTCCTAAGGAATGGACCGCCTTAGCGGAACTTCCAGGCCATTTGGGCCAATATAATAATACGGCTGGGCCGGCGCTACTCGGCCACTTACGCCACTCCTAATTCGGATGAAATCCATGACTCTGAAATGTAAAGCTCGTCCCCACTTTCCCCAAGTAGAAACTTGTTGATACGGCTCCACCAAGAAGTCGTATCTAGTTGGAAAGGAAAACTCACCGATATTTCCCAGGCGATGCCTGTTAATGGATTAACTTGTTCCAAGAATTTTACTTCCCGAGTATTGGGTAAGTAATCAAAAATTCTTTTATCAAGACAGCAACCTTGTTGCGAATATAAAACACACCACAGAGCCGGATCCCTCAGGTTTTGAGCGAGTATTTAAATCCCCTTCGAAAGGAGGATCTTAAATATAAAAATGAGTTTTGGGATCCGCTCTAACTTTTAAAAATCATTTTAAAGACTCGAAAACACTTTAAAGAGTGTTTGGAATAATGCTGATTTAATAAAGTAAATCAGTCTCAATAAAAAGAAATATCTGGATATTATTATTTAAATAATATTTCCATAAAGAATAATCTTTATAAAAATAATTGAAGTAGAAGTTTTAAAACTCTTACTTGAATGAAAATTAAATAATCAAGGATATACTTATACAAAAGTACTATCTTTATTTGAATAATCGAAAATAAGTTTGATTATCGAAACATTATTCTTTAATAAATTAAAGAATATTATTAAATAATAAGCGGAGTCATAATACCTCGAATTAATATTATAATTAATATTCATTAAATAAAATAACGGAGTCATACATCCTCAAATGAATATTCAAGTAATATTCAATAAATAATATAAAGGAGTCATAAGTCCTCGAATGAATATTCAAGATAATATTCATTAATAAAATAAAGTTATCGAATAAACCTTATTTGATTAATAGTTTTGAAAACTATAACCATATATATATATATATAAATATATATATATATCAAATCTACTCGGGGTCCTCAACTCCCGGTTTTTAGAAAATGTTTTCACCTTTGGGTCCCTATACTAAGGGTATATGCAAATTACCGCTATTCTCTAGCATAAGTATTATCAACTGAATCAACAGATATATATAGCAAGAATACGAAACAGGCATGCATATGTACCATATCACATGCTACAATATATCGCAAGAATTTGCTAATATAACCATCATGCATCTACTATAAGATAATGCATATACAAGCGTATAAATCACAACAACAGTATAACGGATAGAAAACTTGCCTGAACGACTGGGGGTGATAAAAGGCTCGGGACGAGTCTGGTAACCTATAAACAACAAGTAAGTTGGAATTAAACCAAAGTCACTTGTAAATCTATACTTTAACTAACTTAGACTCTAACGCTTGTTTTGCGCTTACTGATTCTCTTAAATCACTCGAGTACCCTCGGCTCCACCATTTTTAATAATTTAACCATTACGAGTTTTAAGGCGATTCCTTCGTGAGTGTCTTACCAACTGCCTAACACTCTTACCATAATTGTTTCATACATTAATTAACCCCTTTTGGTCTTTAACCTATGTTTCAAAGTAAGGCGAGGGGAAATGTTTTGTTCGCGAAACGCCGTTACTTAAAACGGTCGTTTCTCCTAAACCGTATATCGGAATCAAACGAACTACATATCAAAACGAAGCTCGTAACATGAACTATCTAAACATGGCAATGGTAAACATCTAGCAGGGGGTTCTCGGGTCCTAATGTTATGAACAAAAGCAGTCTAAAGTAAATCGGACATTACGACGGCTATGTTTACGCGATTTCCCAAATTTAAACCAACTCAAAACAACCACAATTCAACCCCAATTCACAACCCAATCAAAACTCCATCCAAAATACATTTCAACAGCCCCAAACCAACTCATTATAATCCATTTACTTATTCCTAAAACTTGAATTTAAACTATACTACATTCTTTAACCAAATCATAAGATTTCAACAAATCAATCACCACCATTCCAACCCAAACTCTTAAACAAACAAGTTTCAAGCTACTCTTTACCCTCACAACCATAATCAACCTAATATACAAATTAAAGCTAGGGTTTGGAGATGATATACCTTCCTTGAAGTGGTGTGAGTAGCTAGGAAGCCTTAGGAAGCCTTGAGGAGTCTTAGGAAAGCTTGGATCTTAAAGGAAAATCAAGAAAAAATAAAGTTAAAACCTTGAAATCACTATTCATTGTCTTCTTCATTGATTTATTGGAGAAGATAGAGAATGAATGGGATGCTTAAACTCATAATATAGCCATAACTATGCATAAGGATGACTAGGGAATTATCTTACCAATTTAGGAAGCCTTGATCTTGAGTTTTGAATTTTGTCTTCTTTGAAATAGTAAAAAGCCGAGAGCATGAAGAAAATAAAATGCCTTGTGTGCTTGTTTTGATGAAAAATGAATTATTTGGCTTGGTTGGTTGAATGTTTGATTTATTTTTGGTTAATTACCAATTTAACCTTGATTTTGTGTGGTTAATATTCCACCACATTTCCTTCCTTCCCATGTCATGCTTATGTCATGCTATGATGTCATCTTTCCCTCCTTGTCCTCTTCTCATTGGTTGGGTGACATCATCCTCTCTAATTCCTTTGATTAACTTCCTAATTGTTTGCCTAATGACCGCTGATCTGTTATACGGTTCGCTTAACTTTCGTTTTCGTTTATCGTTTGAGGGATCATACCCGGGATCTTATTACTTAGGTTCCCTTAACATTTCTCAATATATTATATTCCTTTTATGATCCTCTCTTATAATCCTTTAATTTAAATCCTTTTTATCCTGTTACCTTATACTCAATTCTTTCCGTATCTAGTGGATTTCCAGGAAAAATCAAACTGTTCGGTATTGGATTCTGACGATCTTTACATACACTTATATACCATGTAGAGTACTAATAAAATCTTAGAATATCCATAACAGAACCCCTACATAGTGTGGCATGAAAAGTTTTCTCATTCAGCTAAAACACTATTCATAAGGATTACAAAAAGTTCAAAATTTTGGGGGTTATTACAGTCTCCCCTCCTTAAAAGGATTCCGTCCAGGAATCAAATAGAAAACAAATGGGGGTACTTTTCTAGCATTGCGCTCTCTAGTTCCCAAGTTGATTTTTCCACATTATGATTCTGCCATAGTACTCTGACTAGCTTGATCACTTTGTTCCGAAGCACCTACTCCTTCTTATCTATAATCCTTACTGGCTTCTCCACGTAAGTCAGATCTGATTGCATATCCACCTGCTCGTACTCCACTATGTGTCTGGCATCCCGATGATACTTCCTTAGCATTGACACATGGAACACATTATGAACTTGTTGCAAGTTAGGGGGTAAGGCTAGCTCGTAAGCTAACTTTCCAATCCGTCTTAATAACTCAAAAGGTCCAATGTATCTTGGGCTTAGTTTTCCTTTCTTTCCAAATCTCATTAATCGCTTCCAAGGGGATACTTTCAGCAGTACTAAGTCCCCTACTTCATATTCCTTGTCCTTTCGGGCTAGGTCTGCATATTTCTTCTGTCTGTCTTGGGCTGCTACAAGTCGCCCTCTGATAAGATCCACTATATCTTTGGTCCTTTGGACCACTTCGGGTCCGAGCATCTTCCGCTCCCCCACTTCATCCCAGTATAAGGGAGATCGACACCTTCTTCCGTACAGGGCCTCATAAGGCGGCATTCCGATGCTAGCATGAAAGCTATTGTTATAAGAAAACTCGATCAACGGCAAGTGATCATCCCAACTTCCTTTAAGGTCTATTGCACAAACTCTCAACATATCTTCTAGTGTCTGAATGGTCATTTCACTCTACCCATCCGTCTGGGGATGGTACGCGGTACTCATATTTAACTTGGTCCCCGCACATTCTTGAAAGCTCCTCCAAAATCTGGAGTTGAACATGGGGTCTCGGTCTGAGACAATGGACGCTGGGACTCCATGTCGCGTCACTATTTCCTTAAGGTAAATGTCCACCAGTCTATCGACTGTGTATCTCTCATTGATAGGAATGAAATGAGCTGACTTTGTCAGTCGGTCTATAATTACCCATATGGCATCATGATTGGCTTTCGTCCTTGGCAAGCCTACAACAAAATCCATCGCTATCTGTTCCCATTTCCACTCGGGAATCTCCAGGAGTCATAAAAGTCCACTGGGTCTCTGGTGCTCTGCCTTTACTCTTTGGCAAGTCAAACATTTGCTTACCCATTCTGCTACGTCCCTCTTTATATTGGGCCACCAGTAATATTCCTTCAAATCCCTATACATCTTGGTACTTCCCGGGTGAATGGAATACCTTGAACTATGGCTTTCATCCAAAATCTCATATTTAAGCTCTTGAACGTTTGGAACCCAAATCCGGTAGGAATACCTCATTATCCCCATATTGTCCCTCTCAGTATGGATCTCTTCTCCAGTCATTGACTCTCTGCCCTCCTTCATCATTCTTTCTTGGCATAATCTAATGTTTTCCAATAACTCTGGCTGTATTGAGATCTCAAAAAGCTTTTCAGTTCCGGTTACCTTTACTTCTATTTCCATTCTCTCAAAATCCCTTATCAATTCTTCCGAAGTCGTTATCATTCTGAGTCTTTCCTTTCTACTAAGGGCGTCAGCCACCACATTGGCTTTCCCCGGATGATAGAGAATCTCACAATCATAGTCCTTGATTAGTTCTAACCATCTCCTCTGGCGCATGTTGAGCTCTTTCTGCGTAAATATGTACTTGGGGCTCTTATGGTCTGTGAAAATCTCGCACTTCTCTCCATACAAGTAGTGCCTCCAAATTTTTAAGGCAAATACTATTGCCGCGAGCTCAAGGTCATGAGTAGGATATTTAATCTCGTATTCCTTCAGTTATCTCGACGCATACGCAATCACTTTACTGTGTTGCATAAGCACACACCCTAATCCTTTGTGCGACGCGTCACTATATATCATCATATCTCCTTATCCGTCCGGCAATGCCAATACCGGGGCCGTTACCAACCTTTTCTTTAATTCCTGAAAACTGTTCTCACATTTCTCCGTCCATTCAAACTTCTCTGTCTTACGAGTAAGTCGTGTCAAAGGGGCTGCGATCTTCGCAAAGTCCTGTACAAATCTACGATAGTAGCCGGCCAATCCTATGAAACTCCTTACCTCTGTGGGTGTGGTTGGCCTTTCCCAACTTGAGACCGCCTCTATCTTGGAGGGGTCGACCAATACTCCTTCTTTATTGATCACATGTCCTAAAAACTGTACTTCATTCCGCCAGAATTCACACTTCGAGAATTTGGCATATAACTGCTCCTCTCTGAGTATTCCTAGAGCTATCCTCAAATGCTCTGCATGTTCTGCCTCAGTCCTGGAGTAGATCAAAATATCATTGATAAAAACTATCACACACTTGTCCAAGTACTTCTTAAATACTCTATTCATTAAATCCATGAAAGCCACTGGGGTGTTGGTTAATCCAAAGGACATTACCAAGAACTCATAATGCCCATACCTGGTACGGAACGCTGTCTTGGAAATATCTTCGGGTTTAATCTTTAGTTGGTGATATCCAGTTCACAGGTCGATCTTGGAAAAATAAATAGCATCCTTTAGCTGGTCAAACAGATCGTTTATTCTAGGTAATGGGTACCTGTTCTTTATGGTTAGCTTGTTCAACTCTCGATAGTCGAGGCACAGCCTCATGCTCCCATCTTTCTTCTTAACAAATAAAACTGGTGCTCCCTACGGAGACACACTGGGTCTTATCATACCCTTATCCAAGAGTTCCTGCAATTGGATAGCTAATTCCTTCATTTCTAACGGGGCTAACCGGTAAGGTGCTTTTGAAACTGGCGCCGTCCCTGGGGCCAACTCAATAGCAAATTCAATCACTCTATCGGGTGGTAATCCTGGAAGGTCTTGTGGGAATACGTCTTCAAATTCGTTGACTACTGGAATATCTTGTAAGTTGGGCACCTCCTTCTGCGTGTCCACCACATAGGCTAGGTAGGCTTCATTTCCTTTTCGTAGCATCCTTCTGGCCTGGGCCATAGTCAAAAATTTTTGTGTCTGCCTTTTTCCTCTAAATATAACTTCTTTCTTTCCTGGGATATTTAACTTAACTTTCTTCCCTTTACAGTCTATCTGAGCATCATTGCTAGATAGCCAGTCCATTCCCAAAATTACATCAAACTCCCCTAATTTAAAAGGAATCAGATCAACACTAAAAGATTGCTCCCTTATGCCTATCTCACAGGCGGGGTGAATCTGGTTAACAGGAATAATCTCATGATTGGCTATTTCTACTTGTAAGGGTTCTATCAAGGGTTCAGCCTTAAGTCTTAACTTACGCGCAAGGTCCTTTGATATAAAAGATTTAGTTGCTCCCGAATCAAATAAAACGTTTGCACTGACTGAATTTAGAGAAAGGGTACCTGCTATCACATCTAAATCTTTCATAGCATCCTGGACTGTCATGTTGAAAGTCCTTGCAGTAGGTGGCTTATTGGAGGCAGCCCTGCTGGCTCCTGAAGCTGCTGGTTTGTTCATTGGGCATTCCCTCTTCCAATGACCCGGGCGTCCACACAGATGACAATTGGTGGTTGGAATGACGGCAGGGGCTGACGAAGGGCATTTGTGAGAATAGTGGCCCATTTGCCCACACTTAAAGCAGGTTACTGGCTTTCCCTTACATTCCCCAGAATGCATTCTTCCACAAGTTTTACAGGTTGGCAATGGGGGTCGAGACTGGTTGGAATAGGACATTCTTGACTTCTGGCCGCTCTGGCTCACATTCATGCTCATTGGCCGCTTAAACCCAGTGTTCCTTCCCGGTAAGGACACTGCTCCTCGATTAAATCTAGTTGGGAAGCTCCTTCCTGCAGAACCTCCACCAATGCTCATACTTTTCCTCTTTATTCCCTTCTTCTCCCTTTCCTTCTGCATCTGTTCACTTCCGGCTTCTACAATCGTTGCCTTTTGCACCAGAGTGGCATAGTCCGTAAGCTCAAGGATTGCCACCCTATTCTGAATCCACGGTTTCAGTCCCTGCTGAAACCTCCTAGCTTTCTTTTCCTCGGTGCTCACAAATTCCTGCACAAACCTTGATAACTCAGTAAATTTTGCTTCGTACTCTGCTACAGATAAATTATTCTGCTTTAGCTCTAAGAACTTGAGCTCCATCTGGTTTTCCATAAACCTCGAAAAATACTTTCCCAAAAATAACTGACTGAACCTCTTCCAGGTTATGATAGCAGCTGTCTCCATGTTTTTCTTGGCCTCCCACCAGTAGTTGGCTTCTCCTTTCAGAAGGTAGGTAGCAAATACAGTCTTCTGTGCCTCATCGATACTCAGAATCTCAAAGGATTTCTCCATTTCCTTTAACCATGCCCTTGCCTCAACTGGGTCGGCTGATCCGTGGAACTCAGGGGGCTTAAGGGACTTAAAAGCCCTGAAAGAGTTTGCCACAGCATTGTTATTTCCTTGAGGGGGTGGGTTGGGTTGACGTTCCAAGTTCTGCCTTAGGAGTTGCATGAACTGGCCCATGGGATCCATGCCTGGGTTTGGTACTGGTTGCTCAACCTCAGTTTCTCCTTCTTCAGCCTCTATCTCAAATCCCTCACCATCATATGTTTCCTCTTCCTCTTCATACAGGGAGTCATCCTGTTCCACATAATCCTCATCTTCCTCTTCACTGTGTTCCTGGTTTCTATTGTCCTGATTATGGCTTCCCTGGTCCTCAGATCCAGGGTTCGCCCTAGTTCCAATCTTTCTTGGCGGCATGATTCTGATAAAAAAAATATTATTGGGAAATTCAACGTTAGGTCACAATCATATAAAACATTGTGCCTTGCACAGCTCTTATAATGGGGAGAACGTATATCGCAATTCTATTATTTTATGACAGTTCTAATACGAAGTGCAGTAATAATAATGATAAAAACAGTGATCTCGTCACTAAGGAACTGAACCGAAGGAAACAAATATATACATAATGCGAGAAATACATAGTTTGATCTGGTCAAAAGTACAACAGTGCTACAGCCATCTGTCCCAAAAGTGATACACAAGAGTCTATCTGTCTAGTCAGAAAAAGGGATGCTATATACAAGTCAACTATCCCAGAAAATTGGCTCTTACTAAGGCCTCGGCTAACTAGACAACTAGACTATTCCATCGTCAATCCTGAATCACACACCGGAGCGGGTCAGCTCCCATACCCTTTCCATCGCACAACGGAAGATATAGTCAGCCTGCCTCCTGGAGATCCTACCATGCCTGTCCCCTGGAGAGATCTGAGTCTCGCTCGGGACGTGAGCTCTATCCCCGTAAGCTCCCTCCTCAAGGATCGGGGTATAGAAGCCCTAGTCTCATAAGCTCGGGTACGCCTACCCGCCCTCTCCGCATCCAACTCCCTCCTGGCCTCATCCAGTCGGGCCTCAGCAACATCCACTCGGGTCCTCAGTACATCCTGAACATAGCCATGGGCTAATAAAGACTGCCTGTGGGCAGGGTCGAGAGGTGGTGAATCCGGAGCCGCTGGGGGCACCTCCTCAGTCTGCCTAGGCTCGGAAGTATGGGTCTCTGAGCTGTCATCATAGGTGCTCCAGGATGGTAGTGGCGGGGTAGGGGCTCTGACCACAGGGAGTGTGGGTAAAGGGGTACCAGTGTACACTACCATAGCTCCGACACGCTCCTCAGCCACTGGGACCTCATCCGGGTCCTCCTCGTCTGAAATAGTAATGACCTCCATCTCTGACTCCTCTGAGGGGTCCTCCTCATCCTCCTCCATCTCAGGCTCCTCCTGATCCTCGACATCTAGCAGTGCCTCATCATGCTCACGCTCGAACATCTCAGGGTCCTCTATCTCAGGCGCCTACACATTAAACGAGCTAAGTTACTATCATGATACTTATAAGGGTTCCCGTAAGGGTTTTAACTGTCAGCACTACTTTAAGTAGTCCGACCATGAACTTGGCAAGAGTTCTTATTATCTTTGTGGGTTTATTATTATATCGTCGCATCATCGATGATGTTTATAACGCTTAGCTCTGATACCATTTCTGTAACACCCCCAGATCCAGGGTCAGGGATCCGGGTCGTCACGGTCTTTCTTTCCACAATATCACTTCACTTAATTAATAATAAATAACCCTATGCTGTGACCCCACACTAACACACACCACAACCCGTTAAAGTCTCAGAGATGAAATTGAAATAAGTACAAGTCCTTGAATCCACAATTAAAAGTTATTACAACCCAAAATGATTACTTGATAAATTTACAGTTAATTGCCATTATCTGCCACAAGTTATAATTATACATAATTTGATTCTCAAAAGTAGAATGCCTGATCTACCAATAGATCTACCTCTGCAGCTATAGCAGCTACAACATCAACGGGAAGACGCGGGACGCTTCCCATGCGCTTGCGCTGGGTCTGCTGGAGTCTGGCCATCTTTCTTAACTGTTGTTGTGTGATGAAGAAATAAAGCAAGAGTGAGCCTTACAGCTCGCAAGATAATATATAGTGATAACAATAATACAAGTATCTAAATGGATACTTACTAGAATTCTTTATCATGAGTAAGGTAATTACTTACGGGATATAAGTTTTAAAAGAAGATGAAGTTACCAATTACTTCACTATACTTATACCATTTTTAAAAATCTACTTGAACTACTACTGTTCAAAGTATAATAAGATTCACGAGGTTATCCCATAGATGAGACCACAAATAAAACTTGAAAATATTTGATCTTTGAAATATTTTGAAAAGAAATGAAGTTACGAGATACTTCATTCAATGGATACACCAATAAAACTGTTTGACCCTGTCAATGCTTCGGCAACCACCCATTAGTAGCCTTTCGATCGAAATGCTACGGGTAGTGTTGTAGAATTATCCAAATGGATGATGAACTCATTACGGGAGTTTGCCGCACAAGGAAGACCACTTACAATGATCCGTCGTAGTAGTACAACCCCACCATTTTCTACATGTAGAGGAGAACCTGTCGGATTTACTTGTCAACCGAACACTGAACTCCTAAGGAATGGACCGCCTTAGCGGAACTTCCAGGCCATTTGGGCCAATATAATAATACGGCTGGGCCGGCGCTACTCAGCCACTTACGCCACTCCTAGTTCAAATGAAATCCATGACTCTGAAACGTACAGCTCGTCCCCACTTTCCCCAAGTAGAAACTTGTTGATACGGCTCCACCAAGAATTTGTATCTAGTTGGAAAGGAAAACTCACCGATATTTCCCAGGCGATGCCTGTTAATGGATTAACTTGTTCCAAGAATTTTACTTCCCGAGTATTGGGTAAGTAATCAAAAACTCTTTTATCAAGACAGCAACCTTGTTGCGAATATAAAACACACCACAGAGCCGGATCCCTCAGGTTTTGAGCGAGTATTTAAATCCCCTTCGAAAGGAGGATCTTAAATATAAAAATGAGTTTTGGGATCCGCTCTGACTTTTAAAAATCATTTTAAAGACTCGAAAACACTTTAAAGAGTGTTTGGAATAATGATGATTTAATAAAGTAAATCAGTCTCAATAAAAAGAAATATCTGGATATTATTATTTAAATAATATTTCCATAAAGAATAATCTTTATAAAAATAATTGAAGTAGAAGTTTTAAAACTCTTACTTGAATGAAAATTAAATAATCAAGGATATACTTATACAAAAGTACTATCTTTATTTGAATAATCGAAAATAAGTTTGATTATCGAAACATTATTCTTTAATAAATTAAAGAATATTATTAAATAATAAGCGGAGTCATAATACCTCGAATGAATATTATAATTAATATTCATTAAATAAAATAACGGAGTCATACATCCTCAAATGAATATTCAAGTAATATTCAATAAATAATATAAAGGAGTCATAAGTCCTCGAATGAATATTCAAGATAATATTAATTAATAAAATAAAGTTATCGAATAAACCTTATTCGATTAATAGTTTTGAAAACTATAACCATATATATATATAAATATATATATATATCAAATCTACTCGGGGTCCTCAACTCCCGGTTTTTAGAAAATATTTTTACCTTTGGGTCCATATACTAAGGGTATATGCAAATTACCGCTATTCTCTAGCATAGGTATTATCAACTAAATCAACAGATATATATAGCAAGAATACGAAACAGGCATGCATATGTACCATATCACATGCTACAATATATCGCAAGAATTTGCTAATATAGCCATCATGCATCTACTACAAGATAATGCATATACAAGCGTATACATCACAACAATAGTATAACGGATAGAAAACTTTCCTGAACGACTGGGGGTGATAAAAGGCTCGGGACGAGTCTGGTAACCTATAAACAACAAGTTGGAATTAAACCAAAGTCACTTGTAAATCTATACTTTAACTAACTTAGACTCTAACGCTTGTTTTGCGCTTACTGATTCTCTTAAGTCACTCGAGTACCCTCGGCTCCACCATTTTTAATAATTTAACCATTACGAGTTTTAAGGTGATTCCTTCGCGAGTGTCTTACCAACTGCCTAACACTCTTACCATAATTGTTTAATACATTAATTAACCCTTTTTGGTCTTTAACCAATGTTTCAAAGTAAGGCGAGGGGAAATGTTTCGTTCGCGAAACGCCGTTACTTAAAACGGTCGTTTCTCCTAAACCGTATATCGGAATCAAACGAACTACATATCAAAACGAAGCTCGTAACATGAACTATCTAAAAATGGCAATGGTCATCATCTAGCAGGGGGTTCTCGGGTCCTAATATTATGAACAAAAGCAGTCTAAAGTAAATCGGACATTACTTTAAACCCAATTTAAACCAACTCAAAACAACCACAATTCAACCCCAATTCACAACCCAATCAAAACTCCATCCAAAATACATTACAACAGCCCCAAACCAACTCATTATAATCCATTTACTTACTCCTAAAACTTGAATTTAAACTATACTACATTCTTTAACCAAATCATAAGATTTCAACAAATCAATCACCACAATTCCAACCCAAACTCTTAAACAAACAAGTTTCAAGCTACTCTTTACCCTCACAACCATAATCAACCTAATATACAAATTAAAGCTAGGGTTTGGAGATGATATACCTTCCTTGAAGTGGTGTGAGTAGCTAGGAAGCCTTAGGAAGCCTTGGGGAGACTTAGGAAAGCTTGGATCTTAAAGGAAAATCAAGAAAAAATAAAGTTAAAACCTTGAAATCACTATTCATTGTCTTATTCATTGATTTATTGGAGAAGATAGAGAATGAATGGGATGCTTAAACTCATAATATAGCCATAACTATGCATAAGGATGACTAGGGAATTATCTTACCAATTTAGGAAGCCTTGATCTTGAGTTTTGAATTTTGTCTTCTTTGAAATAGTAAAAAGCCGAGAGCATGAAGAAAATAAAATGCCTTGTGTTCTTGTTTTGATGAAAAATGAATTATTTGGCTTGGTTGGTTGAATGTTTGATTTGTTTTTGGTTAATTACCAATTTAACCTTGATTTTGTGTGGTTAATATTCCACCACATTTCCTTCCTTCCCATGTCATGCTTATGTCATGCTATGATGTCATCTTTCCCTCCTTGTCCTCTTCTCATTGGTTGGGTGACATCATCCTCTCTAATCACTTTGATTAACTTCCTAATTGTTTGCCTAATGACCGCTGATCTGTTATACGGTTCGCTTAACTTTCATTTTCGTTTATCGTTTGAGGGATCATACCCGGGATCTTATTACTTAGGTTCCCTTAACCTTTCTCAATATATTATATTCCTTTTATGATCCTCTCTTATAATCCTTTAATTTAAATCCTTTTTATCCTGTTACCTTATACTCAATTCTTTTCGTATCTAGTGGATTTCCGGGAAAAATCAAAGTGTTCGGTATTGGATTCTGACAATCTTTACATACACTTATATACCATGTAGAGTACTAATAAAATCTCAGAATATCCATAACAGAACCCCTACATAGTGTGGCATGAAAAGTTTTCTCATTCAGCTAAAACACTATTCATAAGGGTTACAAAAAGTTCAAAATTTTGGGGGTTATTACAACTAATGAAGCACATAATTCAACATCTTTCGAGTTACAAAATGCTTCATCTGTCGGGAGACAATCTGCCTTATCCGTCGGGAGTCAATCAGCTTCATCCGTCGGGACACAAAGTGCATCATCCATCCGAACATTAAGAGAAGCTAAAAGTCAGAATATATCACCTACAGAAAGTTCCCCTTTCTCAAATCAAAGATTCACAAACTCAGGGGGAGTTTCTTATAATCAAAACTCAGTCACACATCAAGACAACAATGAGGCATCTTCATCTAGAGCTAATCTACCTTAACAAAGGAAATGAACTAAAGATCACCCTTTTGAGCTCATCATTGGTGATGCATCTTCTGGAGTTCAAACAAGGAGAGAAATTCAAGAAGAATATCGATATAGCAGCTTTCTATCTAAGGAAGAACCAAAGAAGGTAGAAGAAGCTTTGTTGGATCCTGATTGGATTTTAGCTATGCAGGAGGAGCTAAACCAATTTGAAAGGAACGATATATGGAAGCTGATACCCAAAACTAAATGAAAGAACCTAATTGACACCAAGTGGGTATTCAGAAACAAGATGGATGAAAATGGCATAGTAGTCAGGAACAAAGATAGATTGGTTGCTAAGGGCTACTGTCAACAAGAAGGAATAGATTTTGATGAAACCTTTTCTCTTGTTGCAAGACTTGAAGCCATCAGAATCTTCTTAGCCTATGCAGCTCATTCCAATTTCAAGGTCTATCAAATGGATGTCAAAAGTGCTTTTCTGAATGGAGATTTGGAGGAGGAAGTCTTTGTTAGTCAGCCCCCTGGTTTTGACAACCCAAATTTTCTAGAATATATCTACTATCTTTTGAAGGCACTTTATGGTCTAAAGCAAGCACCTAAAGCCTAGTATGACACTTTATCAAAGTTTCTTTCGAAAAATTACTTCACAAGAGGTACTTTTGATAACACTTTATTCTTTAGAAATGTTAATGGCTCTAGTATACTTTTTCAAATCTATGTAGATGATATTATATTTGGCTCTACAGATGAAAAACTTTGCAAAAAGTTTGCCAAATTGATGCAAAGTAAGTATGAAATGAGCATGATGGGAGAACTAACTTATTTTCTTGGTTTACAAGTTAAGAAACTTAGTAATGGAATATTCATTAGTCAAACTAAATATATTCATGATATTTTAAAGAAGTTTGATATAATGGATTGCACATCTGCAAAAACTCTCATGGCCAATGCAACTAAGCTTGAATTAAACACAACTGAAAAGTCTGTGGATATTTCAAGCTATAGGGGCATGGTTGGCTCACTTCTGTACTTAACAGCAAGTAAGCCAGATAGAATGTTTGCTACTTGTCTTTATGCTAGATTTCAGGCTGATCCTAGAGAATCTCACTTAGTAGCTATTAAGAGAATTTTCAGATATCTCAAGGGAACACCAAAACTTGGCATTTGGTACCCTAGAGATTCTGGTTTTGATCTAACTGGTTATTCAGATGCAGACTATGCAGGCTATAAAATAGACAGAAAAAGTACAATAGGAACCTGTCAATTTCTAGGGAACAAGCTTGTGTCCTGGTTCAGTAAAAAGCAAAATTCAGTTTCTACTTCTACAACTGAAGCTGAATATATTGCTGCTGGTAGTTTCTGTGCACAAATTTTGTGGATGAAAAACCAATTGTTTGACTATGGTCTATAAGTGGATAGAATTCCCATTTTCTGTGATAACACAAGTGTAATTGCTATCACTAAAAATCCCGTACAACATTCAAGAACAAAGCACATAGACATCAAGTACCACTTCATTAGGGAGCATGTGATAAATGGTATTGTGGAACTTTATTTTATTCCAAGTGAAAAGCAGCTTGCAGATATCTTTACCAAGCCACTTGATGAATCCACCTTTTCAAGGTTGGTAAGTGAGTTAGGTATGCTTAATTATTCTTGAATCATTTCAGATATTTTTACAAGTTATTATGCAGCCAGAAAATTAATTGATTATTTAGCATTGGATGAGATTTTGGCTAAGTCAAAATTTACATCCCGATGGATGCTCATTATCCATCGAGTTTGGTCATCCGTCGGGATATTATTTGTTAACAAAAATCAATTACTTTTCTGTATTATTTCATAACTCGACGGATAACTGATTTATCCTCATCCGTCGAGTTGTCTCAATCTTAGCCGTTAAAACTCTGAACATTATCCATCGGGTATACTTACAGTTTGTAAGCATGACACGACGGATAAGTGACAGAATTTTTAAAGTTTATTTATTTTTTTTAAATGGCTATTTTGGGCTATTTTGATTGGTTACTTTATTTCACTTTATTATTTTTTTGACAGTTTATTTCTGAGATAGTTTAAAAGCAGAATTCATTTTTATTCTACACTTTTATCATTCTCAATTCAATTGCTCTAACTTCCTTTCTTCTCCAAAGCAAATATTCTCTCTGCAAATTTCACATTCTCTAACAATGGCACCAGTCATCAAAATCATGTCTCAAACTGGATATATCTACGAAAAGAACAACTTCACAGCTCTTGTAAACAAGGAGATTCAACAGTCTGGAGAGTTTCACAAGATGATGTATTTTGTGAAAAGCTGTAAACTCAGTTATGCTATGCTGGAATCTCCCACAATGTACTGTGAAGTTGTGGAGGAGATATGGACAACTGCAGTGTACAACTCTACTGATAAGACCATCTCTTTCACTTTCAAAGGTAAACAGTTTTGCATTAATAGTGACATTGTCAAAGCATGCTTTAGAATTCCTGATAATACTGTTACTATTCCACACACAGACACAAATATAGTTAACATGCTAAATTCCATGAGCTATGCACTTTTCACTTCTAAGTTAAGTAAAATTAGGAGGTTAGGTCTTAGAAAGGAATGGAGTTTTTTATGTGATGTGGTAACTAAGGTATTTTCTGGTAAGATTAGTAACTTTGATTATGTTAACATTTCCATGCTCAATATACTTTACATGCTAGTTAATGATAAATACTTTAATTTTAGTGACTTAGTCTTGTTTGAGTTAGGTTATAAGTTAGGAAAACTGAATAAGAGAGTAAAAGTGTCTACTATGCTAGATTCTTTATGATGCTTGCTAACCATCTCATTGAGAACATTGAAATTGAGAACCCAACCAACAAGCTGAATTATTGGGTTTATGAAAGGAGGATTATTGCAGATCTTAACAGGACAAATCACCACAAAGAGGTGTCTCTCTATTATTTTCCAATCATGGAGGGATCTCAGGTAAGTGAGGTAATCACCACTATCTCCACTCTTCCAACCTCACACATTTCTTTACCCTCAAGTGTAGCAATGGCATCTGTGTCAATGACCCAACAGATGCCTACCCAAGCTACCAAAACAACAACTTCTAAACCCAAAACTAAGAAACCCCCTCTTGTTTCTTTCAAAAGAAATCAGTTGCAAAATCCACTAAACACAAAGAGGGGAGTGTGAAGGTGAGTGAGCAAGGTGAGGGACAGGGTGAAAATCAAACAAACCCTAAGGATAAGGCTGTTGAGATGAGTGTACCCAAGCCTAGCCACACCACAGTTTACCAACAAACTGTGGTTGTTAATAAGAAAATAAGCACAATTCTAGTTTCATCCTCCCAAAAGGATGTTATTATTGAAACAAGCTCCCAACCAGGAGCACAGGTCAAGAGGACTAGGGACACAAGTTCACCACAAAACTATGCTAGAAAGAAAAGATCAAAAACCCTTGGGGATGCACAGGGAACACACACAACGCAAACTGGAGCTAAAGACCCAGTCACTGCACCATCTCAAAGTCATATTGATGTGGCTTCAATAAATGTGGAGTCACCGCCAAAATCCTTAACAATTGAAGCACTTGAAATACCAAATTCACCCACACACTCACTGGATATTGACATGATCAATACTTCACTTCCAAATTCTCCATCTTTAACTTTTGTGGAGAAGCAAAAAATCCAAGCAAGTGAGCATCATCTTTTAGATGATTTGTTGGCTCACTTGCCATTTCTTTCTGAGTCTGTTGAGACATCTGTGCCTAAATTTTCATCAATCTGCACAGAGTGTACAATAGTCTCCACTCTAAACTCATTCATTTCTTCTATCCCAATGGATATTCATCATCCGTCGAGTAGTGACTGTATCCCGACGGATAAGCCTAACAGTAGTCATCCGTCGGATAGCCATATTACTATCCCGATGGATATTCATCATCCGTCGGGTGTCTCTGCACAACTTCAAATTTCTTCAATTCTCACAAGTGCAGAAGACTTAGTGGTAGTGCAATCACTCTTAGGACTGAGGGAATAGAGTGATCTGAGTGAGAGGCTGGGTTGCTCCCAGGCAAAAGGAGAGAATATGAGTGAACAAATACAGTCCATTTCTTCAGGACTGGCAAAAGAGAGTGAGGGGAGTCCCACCTTAGATGGTGAAGGTGAGGGTGTGAGGGTGGGTAGCCAAGGGGAGCCCTTGATACAAAAAGAGAGAGATCATGAGAGAAATGCAGGTACTGGAGAGATAAGGATGCACACCATTGCTAGTGAGTCAATGAATGTCAATGATGCAGAAAGGAAAAGACTATTTCAGCAAGAATATCAAGCTGTCATGGATTCTATTTCCCTAGATGTTGAGATATTTACTCATCCTGGCACAGCTTATCAAACATTAGCTGTACAGGGAAATGAGGAGGCTGAAAGAATTCTTAATCTGGTGCATACTACTCAATCCTTACAAAGAGCAAATGATTCAATCACTGCTATGCCTTCAACTACTGGAAGTAATTTTGAACTGGCTGAATATTCATTTGGGGATGCTAGTGGAGATGATGAGGAAGATAGCATAAGCATAGGGGGAGATGCAGATGTTCCTTCCTGGATGCTAACAAAAGAATGTTCCTACTCACATCTTCAATCAACACTATTCAAGCTGATTCTTGACACCCAAATAGCCATTCAGACATCCACAAATGTCAGCACTAAGATGCTACTAACAGCACATCTTGAAGCACTCCAGCTGCATAAAATTCAAGCTCTCCAACACAGTCAAAGTGTGGATGAAATTAAGCAGGAAGTTTCTGAAGTAAAACAGGATTTCATAGCAGGAACCACCATGACTGAGATAGCTCAGAAGCTAAGGAAGGAGGCTGATATTAATAGAAAGGTTGAGGCCATGGACTCTGGATTATCTGATGTGGAGAAGTCAATGGCCAAGATACTTGATAATCAAGAAACTCAGACTGCTTTGCTCCAACAGTTGGTGGTTGCTCAACTCCCTTCCACTCTCCAACTTGATGCTAACAAAAAGGGGGAGAAAGGCTCATCTAGTGAGGGGGAGAAACAACTTAACATACAAGTCAGCAAGGTAATTATGCCAACAATTGCTTTCACATAGCCACAGTCATGGACAACATTGACATCATAAATCTGGCAGCAGCAAAACTGGAAACAAATGACAAACTGCTAAAGATTGATGTAGCAGCAGCTGAGAAGGAGTTAAAGGAGAGATGGAGGAAAATAGATGCAGAAATTCAATAAAAATTTGGACCAATTCAGAAACCAGACAAAGTCTTCAATCATCACTCTCAAGTCAAGCACATCTCTGTGAATGAAATGAGTTTGAATTATCTAGAAAAGGGTCAAACATCTTGCATCAAATCTCCAAAAGCAAAGCTGATCATGAAGCCTAAAAGAAACTACTCAAAGTATTCAGATAAAAATCCTATGGATATTGTGTATAAAATACCTAGGCTAGATGAGAAGAAGCTGTTGGCTAGGTCAATTGCATTTTTCAAGGAACCAGCTGATTCAGCACTTAAAAGGAGAATTGCCAAGATTTACAGAAATGGTAAAGAAATCTGTGTGGTGGCTGGACAATCTCAGTTTGTAGAAGCTAAAAAGAAAGAGAAGGAAAGAATCAGACAAGAAAAGAAGCAACCTACCTTAGATGCTAAGAAACTCAAACAAAAGAAGGAGCAAGCTGCTATCTTGGCCAAACTTCAAGCTGTAAAAACTACAACTGAGATTTCTGCACAACCATCTGTAATTGCTGAACCTCAAGATCAAAAAGTACAAGATGAACAACAACAGAAAAGAAGATTCAGATACAAGCTATACTCCAAAAGGAAATTGGACTTCAATGATGAGGAAATGGAAGACTATATTCCCAAAAAGCCTTCAACTTCAACTCAGACATCAAAACCCTCAGTAGTATTTGAAGAATTCAAGGTGTTAGATCCAATTAGGAACATTCATAGTGAGCCCATTATTCCTAAGGATGAGCCAGTAGACTGGGATAGTTGGCTAATTCCTGAGCTAAATTTTCCTATCTTCAACAAGTAAAAGAAGACAAAGACTAGAGCAAGCAAGAAAGTGAAGCCTGTGACTCTGAGATCCAAGACCCTAACCAAATCTCAATTAAAAGTCAAAAGGGAGATTTATTATACATCTGTGACATCAAAGAGTTCTCTGACATAAACCTCTACTTAGATAAATTGGAAGAAGTAAGAGGAATTGATGCTCACAGACATCTTTTGGAAAGGCTGGTGTTTAAATACAAGGGAGGAAAAGAGATAATATGGCCACTTCACAAGATTCTTCTAGAAAGCCAATCTTTCTAATATAGATCTACTCATCTTTCAAAAAGAACTTTGGATACAATGTGACTGCAAGAAGATTAGTTCTAAAGAAGATTGAGGAGCTGAGGAGTAATAAAGCTAAAGATGCACTGTCAAAAACTCTATCCATTCCCTTCACAGGAAAGAGAGTGCATTTGAGGCCTTATTGGCTGATGTAATTCAGGGATGAAAAGGGAGTAAGAAGATTCTTCATATTGGAGGACCAGTTGAGTATCTCTAGCAATGAGACTCTACTGGAAATGCAAGAAATGTTAGATCTCTCAAAAGCTGATGAACTTGAGTTCCACAGACAACTCCAAAATTAGATAGAAGAAAATAACAGGAGGCTTGGGAAGAAATCCAGACAATCAAGGAAATAAACTTATCTGTTCAGACTACATGAGCACCTTGATAATGATTGTGAGTAACTTCTTTGTATACTTTGCTTTGGTCAATTTTCAGTAAATATTATAGCACTTATCAATTTTGTCTACTATTTTTATTCTATATCTTTTGATGTTTTGTTATCATCAAGTTTCTCTTAATTTATGGCTACAATTCCAATAGACATAATTGGGGGAGATTGTTAGGAATATGTTGTGAACTTGATGATAAATTAATCAAAATACCTTAGTAGATTTAACTTAGTGAATTTTGTAGCACTTGACGGATGATCAAATATAGTTCTGACGGATGATTTAATATAGTCCCGACGGATGACGATTTGACATCCACCGGCTGAGTAGCTTATATAAAAATAAGTATTGTAGCACATTTCTGCAAACAACTTTGTGTAGAATCTGTAGGAGCATATGAGTTATGTTAAATACTAGTGGATATGTAAAATAGGTTGATTAATTGTAAATATGAGATGTCTTGTAATTCTGTATAAGTGAAATGGAGTCAACTGACAAATAGCTACCCGACGGATGATCAACAAAGTTATCCGACGGATGATCAACAAAGCTACCCGACGGATGACAAGCATGTACCCGACGGATGATCAAATTCAAATATCTGTTGTCAGTGACAACACAGTCACATGCATTGGGTGTTTGCAAAAGGAATGTGGCAGCCAGTTTAGCAGGGATTTTAGAACAAAGAAGCATTACCATTTCCATGCTATTATGAAGATATTCAAAGATGCTTAAATAAAGTAGTGAAGCAGCATGAAGTTAGACTAGATATGTTTTGTTTTATTATCTTGTCTTATTATCATATAAACTTGGTGATATATAAACCAAGTGTAGCTAGTAGAACAATTAACTAATTAAGCACACACATTTTTTAGAGAAACATTTTCAAGCTGTATTCTGTAGCATTTCTCTGTATGTTTAGTTGTTCATACTTGTAAGCAACTGTGAGCTAATCAAGCTTCATAGAGTTCTCATTCGATATATATCTATATATATCTGGTGGATTCATTCAAATCCACCAGAAAATTTTAAAAGCTTGTATTTTTATTACTTTGTGTTTTGATTTATATAACTACTTCATTCCGCATTCTGCAAATCAAACACTCATATATTTATGGAGTTAGAAATGTTTTAAAATCTTGAAAAAGTAGCCAGAATTACATTCAACCCCCCTTCTGTAATTCTTGTTGTATTGTTAGGGAATAACACGAAGAATATATGAACAAACCAAATATACGCACGGAAATAAAAAAACAACAATAGCTTAAATCACAACAATAAGAAAGAAAGAAATCAGAGAGGAAGATAGGAAACTTACGGATGAAAGAAGCACAGCGAAGACAAACAGGCGAGAAACTCAAATCGTGACACTCGAAAACCTCCAAGAACTACCGGTGGGAGAAAAAGAAGAAGAGACGCGATGATGAAATTTGGAGAGAAAAGAAGACAAAAACTTTGGAGGATAAAAACAAAGAAGCGTTAGAGAGGGGGCCTTTTATAGGCATGGTGAATATCAAGAGACAATGGCACATAGAAAAATCTGGGCCATTCGTCATAATTGTTATTAATAACAGTAATGATTATGGCACGTCTTTCCAAAAAGTAACAGCTATAACAATTCAAATTGTGGGGGGGGAAACCACCAATCGATTCATATTCCAGTCCGGACTGCACTACTTCAACACAACCCGGACTGGGGGGTAATCAAAGCTCAAATTTCCACTACATGCAATCTACCCTATATCCAACAAGTATGTCTTGGTCTAATTCAACACAACCCGTACTGGGGGTAAACAAAGCTCAAATTTCCACTAAAGGCAATCTACCCTATATCCAGCAAGTCCAGCTTGGTCTAGTTTAACACAACCTAGATTAGGGGGCAATCAAATCTCAAATTTCCACTACAGGCAATCTACCCTATGTCCAACAAGTTCGGCTTGGTCTAATTTCCACTATAGACTGCCTCCTCTTCGGAGTAGGGGCATAATCTGAGTATATATTACTCCAACTAACCAAAAATATTTATTATTTTACTTTAGTCTGATTCTTCAAATCCAACTAACTATATGTAGTTTTTTTTAATTTTTTTTATTTAAAATTGGATCAATAGTATAATTTTGTTTAGCACTACTAGGTGAATTTTATATATTATTTTATTTTAACGAAACCATTAGACATATTATAATTCTGTTACGAATATTTATCTAGGCCTTTACTCCGTGAAGAACCATCTTATATAGAGAACCGTGGACAACCATTGTTTTTATTATAGAATCTCATCAAAAATTGTAAAAATTTTATTTTAAAAAAATATAAAATTTGATGCTAATCTAGAATAATAAATATAATAAAAAAATTAACATAAATTTTGATAAAAGTACTTGATTGTAAATTTGATTCTACAGTGAAATAAATTTTAATAAGTGTGATTCTAATATGATTTTGCTATATAACCAATTTAAAGAAACGCTCACATAAAGGTCCATTCACTTCAATCTACCTTCTTTCCTTTATTGGGTCCATTTGCCTTCCTTAATCAACGAAAACTTCAGTTGTCATTGCATGTTACCTTATTCGTAGCTTCACATCAAAGCTTCCATACTGGTAATATTTCCGTCATCAACTTTGCAAACGTTAAGTGGAATGGACTATCCAATAGTCAACAAGTCGGATAATGTCACATCACCTTGTTATTATAAATATATCATATCGTCAAAACACCATTATCTAACTTCAAGAAAACTCCAGATCCATAATCTCCTCTAAATCTTTCTTTTCAATACTTATCTAATCCATTCCACAAGCTAGTCATGGGTGGCTTGATTACTAATGGCTTCTTTTAACCTGATAACAGCTATCCTTTGGAACACTTGAATCTTCTTTCTAACCTTCTTCTCACATTTATTTATATCTCAAGTACTCACCGTTTACTGTAACCCCCGAATCCATCCTTATAGGTACTGTTGCTTCATATGACAAGTTTTAAACTGGGGTATAGGACAGGGTGTAGGGTAAACTAAAGAGATACACTCACAGTTGAAGGTACAGTAGAACAGGAATAAGCAGATGGAGGTTCTTGAATAGGTAGTCTCATATCAAGAGGTGGTAAAATAGCGTAGAATAGTTTAAAGGGGTGCAGCTGTTATAATAAAAGGTAATACCATTAATACTGATGGAAGAACAAGGTGCGAATCAAATCTGGGAGAAGATGACGATCCTTGAACGGAAGATTCCAAATGATCATATGATACAGGGAACACAGGATCTGCCATTGCCGTTATCTGGAAATCACGTCACCAGCTAAGAATCCTGAATCGCAACACGAACCGTGCCGGAGACCTACTATACCGTCACACTCAACCTCACGACGTCTTATCTTTCTATTTCCTATTCCTAATCCTAACCCTCTACCCAATCCCGACAATCTAGGCTTGTTTCAGTGACTTATAACATGTAGCTCTGATACCAACCTGTGGCGCCCTCCAAACCCGGGTCAGAAGTTTGGGGTCCACAACACATATACAATATAAAAACCTGTATAAGAAATATTATTTGCAATGACCCTGATTTACATAACAACGGATCGCAACAGGTTAAAGTATAAAATCAAGCCACAACCTTAGCTTTTATTACAACGTACCAAATCCCAACTAATTTAACTTACAATTGATACTGAAATTATTTTTACAATCTTACTATCCCACTACCAATATAAGCTCCTGCTAGCTCGATCCAACTCAATCTGGAATCCTAGCTCGTACTCTGGACTGAGGAACCTTGCTATCAACCATATCCTTTTTAACTGTAGAATCCATAAAAGAATTGTAAGAGTGAGCTAACTAGCTCAACAAGTCATAACAGTGATAACCGAAGTTAAACAATTTTCAAATGGGATGATTCAGAAGAATCAAGTTTATTGTTAAACAATCGTTAGAATTGGATATTCATTTTATGTTTTAAAACCAAGGTTAGGCTGCTGATCAGTCACACACTAACCCCAAGTAAGGCACGCAGCTCTGCTCTAATTACTGGATCCAAGGCACACATTGGCCTACCTCGACCACGAATCTGGTCTGACCACGAATCTGGTCCACATAAGAAAACTATCCAATTCTAAAATAGTTCAGTATGATAAACAATATACTTCAATAAAAACAAGATCATAATCAATGATGATAAAATACTTGAATAAAAGCGTACTGCAATTCATGGGTATCACAAGGGTATATCAGGGTATGTATGAGAAATAGTTTTCAGCCTATAAAAGGATCAGGTATTAGACGAATAATGATTTTTCAAGGTTTAGTTCTTTGATGTTATAAAGAATGGTTGGGGTATAAAAGTTTTTGTGTTTTCAAACAATTCTGTTCCAGTGTTTGGTGTTTGGTAGTTATACATTTGGGGAGTAGTATCATATTTGTGTGGTTTGGTATCTGAAAATCATCAAATGATGGTTTACAAAGAATAAGGCTTATAGCTTAAAGATTAAATGATGTGGCTCAGGTTCAAGGCTGGAGGATTCAAAGTACTTAAAATATAAAACAGAGCTATTTTGGATACTTAACAATATGTCACAAGAGAATTTAGAAATATTTGCATTATATCTCAAAAAAGTTTTAGAAGTACTTGTTGTTAGGTCCCAATTTGTTTGTAGAAGGGGGGGTTGAATACAAACAGTACCAAATAATCGAATAAATGAGGAATAAAAAATGTGAAACAAAATTCAAGTTAAATAAAAATATTATTAAACTTGAAAGGTGTTACAACAACTGTATCGATTACAAGGTATTAATCTCAAATCAATTATCACAAATCTAGAATAAATTCGACATGAACTTTTTCTATTTTTGCAATAATTAGAATCAAATGCTAAACGCGATTTGAGATTAAGTTCTAGGGATTTTGATCCGCTAGATTGTTACGCAAGAACAAGATAAAGATTTCTAGTTGATTGGATTTAACTTTGCAATCTAGAAATTGATCTTTGAATTTCAGCAGAGAACAATGAAATATTTCTTAGTCGGCTGCTGTGTTCTTGTATTTTTCAGTTAGTGAATGTCTTCTGCTTCTTTTTCTTTTTGTATGCAATCCAACAAAATTACTTGAACTGCAATGACAATCGGTAGGACAATCTCTTTGGCTCAGCAAGACTTTCAGTAGGACTTTCAATTGTACTAGCAAGACAATCTGATTGAACTACAATGACTATCGGTATGACAATCAGTTGAACTAGCAAGACAATCTCCTTCCTAGTGTAACTTTCGGTATGACAATTGAAATGACTTGGCATGACAATCGGTATGACAATCCAGATTGTCATGCTAGTTCATTTTCAATTGTCTTGCTGATTTAAGACTGTTTTTAAACCAATTAAACTTCTGAAAATTCCTAAAATTAATTCAGAATTAATTAATCAATTAATTCAATTAATAAATAAATTATTCTTCGTAGATATAATTTATTTTCTTAATTAAATTAGATGACTTAATTAATTAATAGAGAATTAATTCTAGTCTTGAGCAGCAACCATTATTCTGCAAATCTTCTGAAAATCACTGAAAAATATGAATCAATTCCACCACTTCAACGTTGACACTCGATGTACTGTCTGGTTCATGAGTGACTAACTTCCGTGACGTTTCTTCATGTGTTGACTTTGATACTCTGATTTTCTTTAGATTAAATCCTTGTAATTAATGATACTCTGACGAGATCTCTGTCACTTGATTAAATCCACGATCTTGATTTATATCACTGAGGCATGATCAACTTCTTGAACTTCTTCCGGTGAATTAACTCCTCAAGTCTGTAGATGAACCTTGTTTCTGAATCCTTTGACAGATATTACTTTGCGAGATCTCTCTGACGGTCGATCCACTATTTACTTATTACATTCTTATTTGAGTTGAGTTGAATCCTCGAATATACAAATAGGCTATGACATATGACTTATAATCTCCCCCTATTTGTTTGTTAGACAATAACACACAAATACCTAGAGGATAACTCAACTAACAAATAAAAAAAAGATATAAACAGAAATGCAAAGTAAATAGTAGAAAAGTTCTGGACTAGATTTAACATTTTCCAGATTCCAAGTAGACTGAACATATCTTCAAGTAGTTCCATCTTCATTTGTACAACCACATTTCCTGTTGAGAATCCTATATCTCTTGCTTCTCCCCCTATGAGAATCAACTGATTAAAGAAGATCACCTTCGTTTACCACCTCTCCCGTACAATAGGATCCGCAGATAAAAACCAATGGTACTCCCCTAACAGCTTCTTCCCTTACTAGGAAATCACCTTGTGTTTACCACCTCTCCCGTACAATAGGATCCGTAGTTAGAAACAACAATGGTGTGGTGTAGTGTACATTTTTAGGATCTTTTTCTTCCTCCCTGCTATTTCTCCCCCTTAGTTGAGGAATCCTCCAAACTATTACTTAAGCTTTTATCTCCCCCTTAAAGAAGGAATGTATGCCGTCGTCTGAAGGAGTTCTCATATTTCACTTGGTTGGAAAAGAAATAACAAGTGTTTCTCTTTCTTCCTCACTGTGAGTGTGTGATTCTGTTTTAGTGTACCTCACATGTGTTTCACTCTTCTCTCCACTCGTGTTTACACTCATTCTCACAAGTGTATCACTCTTCTCTCATAGCTCCATAATCCAGCTGTACCTGCAAGGAAAATCACCTTAGCCATCCTTAAGGAGGTCACAGGTGGTGCAATGGGAGTTCACAAATCCCCATCCTTGTTAAACTCGTCAGATGAATCTGAGTCATAATCTACAAGTTGCTAGTTTCCCTTTTAGGGTTCCAGATTTGAATTCTGGGAAGGTAAACAATGATCCAACGAATTTATCATAAAGATCAAGGTTCCCTTTTAATGTCTGTGAAGACATTTCCTTGTGACTCATCAGGTAATATCTGAATCATTGTCAACAAGTTGCCGATCTGCGCCTAGGTCAGATCCACTATCCGCAGATGCATCCAGGGGATTTAAGCCTGGGGAGGTAGACACTGACCACTGACATATGGCTTTTGGATCAGTATCCTCTCCTAACACCTGTAAAGGCAATTGGTCCACTAACGAACCTTGAACAATCGAATCTGACCTTAAAATGGTCGAAACTCTTATTTCCGTCAACTCATCCTTTGAGTGTGTAACCTCTCCTTGTGCATCAAGAATTGATTATGTTTGAAGTGGTGACACTACATCGGATACCTTGGCCGATAGGCAAAATTCAATAGACGCACCCTGTTGAGAGAATGAATCTAGTAACTGTTTTTGTGCCTTTTCAGCCATTACATCTTTTTGAGAAGATGTATGGGGGCTAGCAGTTGTCTCGGTTTAAATACTACTCATCTATGTAGGAGACAGAGCTACTGGGTTGACTACAGAACCTTCCTTATGTGGTGCACTAAGGCACTATCTCCCTCACGCTCATTCATACTACATTTAGTGGTAAGAGAGTGTTGGTTGGTTCTGTTTTTGTGTTAGTCTTTACAGTCTGGGATAGACGTTGTGGGTTTTCAACCTCATGACTGTCAATGAAAGAAAGTCATTGGAGACTGAACCTGTAACACAGAACATATGGTAATAGAGAGAAAATGATTTACAATAGTGATTTCAAAAGATTTTACATGAAATAAGAAATCACTAATGTAGAAAAAAGTTTGATTTTGTTTTTCAATATGAATGAGTTTTTGATAAAACATTGATCACTTAGGGTAAAGTCTAAGTAATTCTCATTCATGTCAAAAGCTTACAAATATCTGCAACATAATGTTAACAACATATCATTGACCGATACTTGTCAAGTACTTTAGATACTAATTGTTATGTTGCATAATCAATATACCACTGCACATATAAAACAATATGATTGTGCCTATTGATAAGATAGTTATTAATATGACGACTCTACTTATTCATATAAAATTATAACTTCTGTTAGAGTGACATACCATGTCCTTGACGATTGCTTGAGCAGTATACTAGTTCATACCAACCTGAAGTGAGATTGTGAAGAAGAGATTGCATAGTCCAATAGATCTACAACTGCAAAGTTCATGAACTGTGGTGCACTGACTTCCTTTTTTGACTTACCAACCAGGAGTACACTTGTACACATCTTACTACAGTACAATTCCAAGTGTAATGTGCAGCAGGTGCTTGATATGTCATAATATTCTCAAGTCTCGTCACTGGTGCTATATGTTAGATACTGCTTCCTGATAATAACCTAGCACAATATACAAAATTACAATGATAACATTCCCAGCTTGCAAACAGCCATATCCCTCAGAAAAACCTTTGTTGTTATCTCCAAAGGTAACCAGGGGGCCAGCTTTCTCAATCCACATCTGATAGCAGGGCTCTATCTCCGGTCATATGTCTTGCTGATCCACTGTCAAGAATGCACACTACCGGTTTCACCTGTTTTAATGCCCTGCAACACAAATGGATTAACCCTTCTTCGGAACCTAAACTTGGTTGGGCCCGGCATACTTGTAGAATTGTCCTTTGTCAGGAAAAACAACATTTTTAATCTTAATGGTCTCAACTTTCTCAATGACTGAACATTTGACCTTGTAAACAGCCTTAACAAATTTCTGTTTAAGCTTAGGCACAAATGTCTCCTTTCTAGCCTTAGAAGGACTAGCAGTCTTAGACCTATCATGCTTCTTGTTATTCACATGCTGACGAGGAGTAGTCTTATCATTAGAAACATGCTTACCATTAAAATAAGCATACATCATATTAAAAGCACAAGACATACAATTAGAAACACCACATGCTTTATGAGAGTGATTAATAGTAG
This sequence comes from Apium graveolens, assembly GCF_009905375.1. Taxonomy (NCBI): domain Eukaryota; kingdom Viridiplantae; phylum Streptophyta; class Magnoliopsida; order Apiales; family Apiaceae; genus Apium; species Apium graveolens. The sequence continues at coordinate 6,160,010 of NC_133656.1, read as the reverse complement.
GCAATTTATGCATGGCAGACATGGCATTTTTGTTATCCAACTCATGTGTGTCTGAGTTAGTCTCAGTTGCTTTCACAACTTTGACTGGAACTTTCGACACACTTGACTTGGAAACAACCTTCTCATTAGCAAGATCTTCAGCACGTATTTCTTCTTGAATAACAGAAGAGGTCGCATCAAATGGTTCAGCAATTGATGGTTTATAGAGGGGTTCATCAACACCCTTAAGCACATGTGGTACTTCCCTCCCTTTAGCACAGACACGAGGAGGGGAGTTTATGCCTAATTCTCCAATAGCAATATTGTAATCATAACCTATTCCAGATGTTTGATTAACAGATTGCTTATTGTAGAACTCTTTAGCCTTCGAACAAAAATTGAAGTAGGCTCTAACATTAGTCTCAAGACCGGTGATCTTGTCTTTGAGAATAGTTTCGAGTTTTCTATAACAGTCAACTCTATTCTCTAGAAAAGATACATGTTCTTTTAATTTGTCTTGATTAATGTGCACAAGTCTTAATTCATTGACCTCTTTCTCAAGGTCTGTGATCTGTAAACTTAACAGTTCATTATCATGACGTGCACAATCTAAGTTACCTCTTAGATGATAAACCATTTCAGCATCAGAAAGTTTTACCTCTATTCTTGACGATGAAGCTTTTCCATCAATAGCCATAAGAGCAAGATTTCCTTCTTCTTCATCTTCACTATAAGTATCATCCCAGCTTCTTCCCTTTGCCAGATAAGCCCTTTCAGAGTTCTTTCTTACTTGCTTTGGCTTCCTATATTCTGTGGCAAAGTGTCCCAACTCATTGCAGTTATAGCATCTAATGGTGCTCCGATCAACCATCCCTGTTTTGTACCCACCACTGCTGGTGTTAGAGGATGAAGATCCACCTTTCTGGAATTTGTTGTAGTTGGACTTGTACTTAAGCTTGGGATTCCTCCTGAATCTGACATGGGAGAATCTCTTGACAATTTGGGCCATTGATTCATCTTCCAATTGCTCCAGCTCTTCCAAGGAATAAAAATCATCACTTGATTGATTTGTAGTAGGAGGATCATATTCTGCTACTAACTCATTTTCCTCACCCTTGGAAAACTGTACCATTCTTTCTAACTGTTGAGATTGTTGTTGTTGTTGACCTTCAGCTACAAGTGCATTAGATGTGCTGACCATTATATCCTTCCCGTAGACTTCCTTCTGTTGAATCTGCTCCAACTCATAAGTTTTTAACACTCCATAGAGCCTGTCCAAAGAAATCTCACTCAGATCTCTAGCTTCTCTAATGGCAGTGATTCTATGTTCAAGATGAGCTGGCAGTGTTAAAAGGAACTTTTTGTTGACCTCCCTGATTGAATAATACTTTCCATTGATGTTCAGGTTGTTGATCAACGCATTGTACCTCTCAAACACTTCAGTAATTCCTTCTCCTGGATTTGATTTGAAATGTTCATATTCAGAGGTTAGGATTTCCAACTTGTTCTCCCTAACTTCCTCTGTGCCTTCATTAATTACCTCAATAGTTTCCCACATGTGTTTAGAATTTTTACAGTTCATCACATGTCTGTTCATCAAGGGATCAAGGGAATCAATTAATATTAATTGAAGGCTGGCATCCAAGGAGGCTTCTTCCTTCTCAGCAGGAGTAAAATCTTCAGGCTCTTTTGGATAGGTTCTAGCTTCAGTAATCACCACACCATCTATTATTACCTCCGGTTCAATAACCATCGGAGTTTTTATACCCTTCTTTAACAAGTTTGAATATTTGGGATTTGCAACTTGTAAAAATAATAGCATCTTCTTCTTCCACATGATATAATTCTCTTTATCAAATTGTGGAATTTTAACGGTTCCAACTTTATGTGAAGTCATTATGAATTTTTGAATAAATAAAAATTCAAGGAGTTGAAAAATCACAAAAGTCTAGGATCTTGATTTGTTCGTTAATCAGAAGGCTCTGATACCAATTGTTAGGTCCCAATTTGTTTGTAGAAGGGGGGGTTGAATACAAACTGTACCAAATAATCGAATAAATGCGGAATAAAAAATGTGAAACAAAATTCAAGTTAAATAAAAATATTATTAAACTTGAAAGGTGTTACAACAACTGTATCGATTACAAGGTATTAATCTCAAATCAATTATCACAAATCTAGAATAAATTCGACATGAACTTTTTCTATTTTTGCAATAATTAGAATCAAATGCAAAACGCGATTTGAGATTAAGTTCTAGGGATTTTGATCCGCTAGATTGTTACGCAAGAACAAGATAAAGATTTCTAGTTGATTGGATTTAACTTTGCAATCTAGAAATTGATCTTTGAATTTCAGCAGAGAACAATGAAATATTTCTTAGTCGGCTGCTGTGTTCTTGTATTTTTCAGTTAGTGAATGTCTTCTGCTTCTTTTTCTTTTTGTATGCAATCCAACAAAATTACTTGAACTGCAATGACAATCGGTAGGACAATCTCTTTGGCTCAGCAAGACTTTCAGTAGGACTTTCAATTGTACTAGCAAGACAATCTGATTGAACTACAATGATTATCGGTATGACAATCAGTTGAACTAGCAAGACATTCTCCTTCCTAGTGTAACTTTCGGTATGACAATTGAAATGACTTGGCATGACAATCGGTATGACAATCCAGATTGTCATGCTAGTTCATTTTCAATTGTCTTGCTGATTTAAGACTGTTTTTAAACCAATTAAACTTCTGAAAATTCCTAAAATTAATTCAGAATTAATTAATCAATTAATTCAATTAATAAATAAATTATTCTTTGCAGATATAATTTATTTTCTTAATTAAATTAGATGACTTAATTAATTAATAGAGAATTAATTCTAGTCTTGAGCAGCAACCATTCTTCTGCAAATCTTCTGAAAATCACTGAAAAATATGAATCAATTCCACCACTTCAACGTTGACACTCGATGTACTGTCTGGTTCATGAGTGACTAACTTCCGTGACGTTTCTTCATGTGTTGACTTTGATATTCTGATTTTCTTGAGATTAAATCCTTGTAATTAATGATACTCTGACGAGATCTCTGTCACTTGATTAAATCCACGATCTTGATTTATATCACTGAGGCATGATCAACTTCTTGAACTTCTTCCAGTGAATTAACTCCTCAAGTCTGTAGATGAACCTTGTTTCTGAATCCTTTGACAGATATTACTTTGCGAGATCTCTCTGACGGTCGATCCACTATTTACTTATTACATTCTTATTTGAGTTGAGTTGAATTCTCGAATATACAAATAGGCTATGACATATGACTTACACTTGCCTTACAGGGATTTACAACTATTACTGATCAACTCTGAGCTGCCTCTGCCTCACAGGCTTTAACGTCCAACCACTAGATCACATTGGATTCAACTTCGACACTCAGGTTTTTCTGTTGAAACTCTACTGAGCTCGTCGAATGACCACTAGGTTATCTTTAGTCCAACATCCACTTTCGGTTTCCCGACTAAAACCTACAGGATCGAAATACTACATGTTAGACACCCAGTTATGCTTGACATATCCTCGCTAACAACCTACCCATACGATAGCATAATCCGACTCGTTATTATTCATATTATAATAACACAACCAATAATTAGGGTTCACGTTCTCGAAATCGGTTCAGTGTTCGTTTTCAGAAAATACGTATACTCGTCATTTTACGAAATTAGGGTTACTGTGTTTTGGACAGAACATTTACCACAACATACAATCAAGTTCGTATAAAGTATAAGTATATATATATTCACTCGACGTCCCGATAATTACCGGATACGCTCCCGCATTTTCATAGTTGATTTCTCGGAAATCGGGCAGCGTCTCCTTTGTTTATCGGACTACCCGTCGAAACATCAACCGACGTCAAATCCCAAACACAACAATCGCAACAATTATCCAATCACATTCCAATTCCACAAATCCCAAACACTGATTTAAACCAACTAATTCTTATTATTCGCATTTTTACATTTATTTCATTTAAAATATTAGGACTCAGATATACATCATCATCGTCCACCGGTCGCTCATAAATAGTCATCGCAGTACGGCGGCAGAATTCTCGGGGAACCCGGTATTTCGGATTCCAACCAAAAATTTCACCGATTATTAAAATTGTTTTTACTGCACGGATATTTTATTTCATAAAATCAGTCAACGAAATTCCTGCAAGGAAACAAATAATTCATATCAAAACCAACTGCACACTAATTAGGCCCAAAATTAGAGCCCCAACTATTAAGCCCAACTGCCAGGCCCAATAACAGGCCCAACAGAAACAAATAGAGAGAAAGAACGGAGCACCACCAACACGGCCGGAATACCACAGAACACACAACCCATACTCACAGTAATACATGCACACACTCACACATGCATACACACACAAAACGCACACACACACACGTACACGATATACACATATATGAACACAATCGAGCAAGAAGAACAGGCCAGGAGAAAATCGAAGGAATCGCCGGAAACAACCAGCTGAAACTCACCGGAAATTGCCGAGGAAACGGAAAGAATGGAAGAAAATTCAGGGAATTAGTTAGGCAGAGACGTATGAGAGATTAAAGGGAGAAACAAGAGGTCGAGAGACAGGGAGAGATCGAGCGAGAGGAAAGAGATTGAGACCCGAGTGATTGAAACCCGTGAGATACAGGGGCTGGCTGTGATTGTGTTTTGTTTTTATCATATATAATTTTTTCTTTCCTCCAATCAGTAAGTGACACACAGGGAACAAATTGATGAGGACTAAATATGTGTCCTTTCCCTTATTTTAACGGCATGTTTTAACCCGTTTCTGACCCGCGTTTCGCAATTTATCGAACCAAGTTTACCTAAAATAAACTCTGAAAATAATGAAAATAGTCTTAAAATGCTACAAATATCCCGAAGTTTATAAAAACATAAATTTCAAAATTTTGAAGCAATTTTCGAAACACAATTTATACCCCGCTTTTACCAATTATACGAATCAACGTGCGGGTGAAATTAATCCCGAAAATTTCCAAAATAATTTTAATTTTCTCAGAATATTATAAACTTAGTAAAATATGAATTTTGTAATTTTTGAAGAATTCTGGAATTAAACATGGATTTTTCAAATAAACACAATTAGAAAATCATTTAAAGATAAATAATAAATAAAACATTGATTTCTAAATTTTATAAAATCCCAAAAATAATTAGTGTAATTATAAAACCATAAAAATAATTTTAGAGACATTTCAAATACTTATAAAAATAAATTTGTATTAAATCCCTTTTTAAAAGTGAAAACAATTCAATATAATTCCATAATTAATTACGCGAACAACCCGGTACACCATAAATCACACATAGATAATAATAAAATGACACCAAGCTGACAGAAGCTATACACATATTTTATTTATTTAATACTTCCACAATTACATATTTAAATAATTTTAAAAAAAAATTCACGAGTCGTTATATCCTTCCCCCTTAAAAAGATTATGTCCTCAGAATCTGGTCTAATTAAACAAGTGAGGGTATTTGTCAAGCATATCTGACTCTAATTTCCAAGTAGACTTTTCTATTCGAGGATTTCAAACATACCCACTATAGATATACCTTCATTTCCAAGGACTCGCCTTTATCGATTAAGAATATGGATCGATCATTATATGCAAAATAAACTTGAACAAGAGCCCATTGGCTCCTGATCAATCACTTGATTCGAGTCAGATACTTATCGCCTTAACATTGACACGCAGAACACATTATATATATATACTGTTGTAACGATAACATCAACTCATGAACAACTTCATCTATATTTATCAAAACCTCGAATGGTTCACTAAATTTGGGACTCAACTTGTCCCCTCTATTCAGACTTATCCAATCTCTTTCAAGGTGAAACTTTTACTAACACTACCGGTCCTATTTCTATATTCATATTCTCTCTCGATACAATTCCACTTCTTTCTTTGTCTACTCCGAGCTGCTTCAATCAATATCATTACGCCCTTGGTGTGCTGGATTAACTTATGATTTGACAACTTCCTTTTTCCTATTTTATCTTAATAAAGTGGGGACCTACACTTGCATCCACATAAGACTTGGCAAAGTAGCATTCTAAAGCTGATATCGATGATAAATGATCATCCCAGTTTTCCTTAAAACTCAACCTCTCAATATATCTTATTTTTCCTGAATCGCTTCCTCACTTTGACCCTTCGTGTAAGGATGATAGGCGGTGCTCATTTTCAACTTAGTTTCCAAACATTTAAATATCTCCTATTCGTTTCTATCAGTTAAGGCGGAAAAGTAATCTCATATATTCACTTATTATCACCTTTAGGTATTTGAAATCATATTCCACTCTTTCCAAATCATTTACGTCCAATCCTTTCTTTCTGCACAAGGCATCTGTTACCATACAACTTTGTTTAGGTAATTGATAGTGGATTAATCAGAATCCTTTGTTAACCTCGGTCAAAATTTCATACTTGAAAACTCAACGTATAGTTGCTTCCCTTCTAATCTTTGGGGAAAAATCCTTGGGCATTCCCCACAGACTTTCTTATTCTTTGAATAGCTGCGGATGTTATCAATAAATACAGTTCGCTTGTCCGAGTACTCCCTTTACCCATGTTCCTTAATTCCTTATAGACAATTGATGTACTTGTTATTTCACATAATATCACTAGAGCTTGCAATGCTCTGATATGTTCTCAGGTCAGATCTTAAGTTAATCCCCGAGACATAACACACTTTTTGAATTAGGTCTCGTAAGTAATCAATTCTTTATAGGGTTCACTTATTTTTATTCGTTATTTTATCAAATTCCTGATAATCAATACACAATCTCATAATTGCATCCCTGTTCTCCAACAACATCACTGGTACACTTTATGATTCGCTCCTTGTAAAACCACTCCTTGGTCTGCCTTGTCCACTAGGTCTCTGATACTTCACCTTAATTCTTTGACATGACTAACGCTTCCTAATCCATTTTGAAATTTCCTTCTTATAACTGGCTATAAATCTTCTTCTTTAAATTCTGTATATTTTGGCATTTCTTGAACGAATTAAATACTTAGGATTGTAAATTCCCTTTAGGATTTCATTCCTTAATTCTGCAACTTATAGCATCCAAGTTCTAAAAAACATTTGAGGATACCGTGATCATTCTTTTAAGTGTATAAATTTCCTCTCATTAAACTGTTAATATCGTGATCCATTATCTTCTCTTGCTAACTGTTAAGATCCTGATCCATCATCTTCTTTTGATATCTTTTTATCTTCTCTTAACAACTTCGACTGAAAGGTCATACTATTCATTCTTGCTCCCTTTTGGATCATGAACCCTGACTTCCAATTCCAGCTTCTAAAATTCCATAGGTAATCCTTCTGGTGTAGTCTCCATGCTCGTTTTCTCCTTTTTGCTTATCGCTTGCCACTACATTTGCTCTTCCTCGTGAATACACACTTCAAACTCTTATGGTCCGTATGTATCTCACATCTTTCTCTATACATATAATGTTTCGCCAATCTTTCAAAGCGAATATTATTGTTGCTGCTAATTCCCAATTATGAGTAGGGTACTTTTGCTCATAAGGTTTCGATTTTCTGGATGCATATGCAATAACTTTATTGTGCTGCATCAACACACCTTCTATTCCCTTATGAGAAGTATCACTACCACCTACCAAATCTCCTTGATACTTTCAAAATGATAAAATAGGTGCTGTGACCAATCTCTCCTTTAACTTCGCAAAACTTTCTTCACAATTTACCATTTAATATTAACTTCTCGCTATTCCTAGTAAAATTCATCAAAGGTGTTGCAATCTTCAAGAACCCTTGAAAAAATTTCCGATATTAACCGGCCAGTAATAAAACTTCTTACTTTTGTTGGTGCTTTTGGTCTTACTTTATTCAAAATAACTTTAATTTCTGTTGGATTCCCTTTGGTCTCCTTCTCACTGACTATTTATGCTAAGAATTATATTCTCTGCCATTAAAGCTCTCACCTCATAAACTTTTCATACAACTTCTTTCTTCTTTGACTTCCCAGCCATCATTAAATAATTTGCATGGTTTTCCTTTGACCTTAAGTAACACAAATACATCTTATCCAGATCCTACTTCAAGCTCGTGCTTATCAAATTTAAATATTACTGGTATATCAGTTCATCAAAATAACATTACTAGAATTTTATAACAACAGTACTTAGTTCTAAAAATTATCTTTGATATGTCCATAGGTTCAATCTTCAATTGGTAATATACCCAGTCTTAAATCAATCTTATAAAAATACCTTGCTTCTTTTATTTGATCAAGCAAATCATTGGTTCGAGATAACGGATACTTGCTCTTGATAGTAAACTTGTTGAACTTTCACTAGTCGACACATAATCTCCTACTTCCATCTTTCTTATTAACAAATAATACCAGTGCACCTTATGGGGTATACTAGGTCTAATCGCTTCTTCTTCTAACATCTCTTGCATCTGCTTGGCTAATTTCCTCATTTTAACTGGTGCCATTTTTTGTAAGGCCTTGGTCACTGACTTCGTCTCATGTGCTAAGTCAATCGCGAACCTCATTTTTCTATCTGGAGAAAATGTGGATAACTCATCTAGAAACATATCTTGAAACTCCTTAATTGCTATAAAATCTTCAAATTTTGTTTGCTTCTGACTTTTATTTATCACATAATTACCATAATCCTCATATCTTGATCACTGTAATCATCGTTAACAATTCTTTACCCTCCTTCTTCCTTTATACCTCATCATATTCTTAGTTAATGTCTTCAGAATTATCTTTTCATCAACACAGTCTACCTGGGCATCACGTTTAAATAGTTAGTCCATTTCTTAGAATCATGTCAAGTTCTCCTATCTTAAATAATATCAAATCATCACAAACTTATTGCCATAAATCTCAATCCCATCATTGGTACTCACTTATTTAACAATTACACGCTTTTGACTTGCTAGTCCATTAATCATAATCTTATCAATTCAACAGGGTAATTCATTTTATCAAAAAAACCTTGGGAGATAAACAATCAAGTTGCTTTCATATCTTTTAATACTTTAACGCGTAAGGTATCCACAATAATCATTCACGTCACCACATTCATATTCTAAATAACATATTCCACAGGAAAATTGCAAACTCTCATTCCCGGAGACGTATTCCTCATTAGAATAGATTCCCTTGACTCTTAGTGCATTCATGACTGGGCTAGTGATTTACAATCCTCGCCATATGCTCTTGCTTTCTTTTTATACATGAGAGGTAGATGGAACTTTTCCTGCTTGGTTCATAATACGTTAATTTTTGTTTGAAAAACGTTTGCAAAGAACGACGGTATAACGAAATAACTAGAAAGATTCATAATTCAATAAACTTGAAGTTGAAAAGAAAGAAAGAGTAATGATTTGAATATGAATGAGACAACTATATTGGTACTTAAGATGGCCAGTCTTTCGTACCATATGGCATACAACACATGATTATGTGGCGTCCCACCCGACCCTTCGTCATCTCGACAAAGCATCTCACCATAACACTGATTGTCCCAATCAGAGAGCAAAACTTGAGGGAAAATTAAATTTAAAAGGAATGCAATATCCTCTTTTTCGATATCATAACAAAGAGTTTATTAAGAAAAGAAGTTCATATATATTTAGGAATCAAAAAGGAATATACGCTGTAATATTGAAGACAAGAACGATACCATTGGTCACCATCCACATTTCACTTGTATTCATCTTTCGAGCTTGTTCGATCATATCGCAATTGTGTCATATAACAACTTTAGAAAGTACGCTGAAATGCCTTCGCAAATTAAGCATTATGGTAGATTCTTACTTGTCGCGTCTTACGTCTTCAACATCGCACCTACACGTATAATATTTTAACAATTCAATCATAATGGCATTCTTACCCGATAACCTCGAGTTTTCTCTTTTTAATTAGAATAACCACGAATCATTCAACATAACGATCATTTTTTTAATAGTATTCTTCTTTTTTGAAAAGTCTGGAAATCTTCCCAATCTTCTTCATTCATGCTCAGGCTTCCGTTAAATAAATGAATTCTTGAACTCCGATAGTCCCAGTAATTGGATGAATAGTTACTTCGTATGTTGATTCTGTTGTTAATCTTATCAAATAATATTTGTACCTTACTGTTAGGAATTATTGACTTTTTTATAATCGCGAGTTACCTTGCTCTCTGAATTAACAATACTAGGTTTGAAACAAGTATCCTTCCTGGTAATTCGGGTCCTTTAGCAAATAAGAAACTCAAGTAGTAACTTGACAACCGATGTTTAAAACTCATTTTATTCAAAAAAGCATTTAGAAATTTTGTAAGGAAAAAAAATCTTTTTCGAAAACTTGTTTAAAAATTTTGAAAATCACAAATATGTTGTCCTTACTATATGAGTTTGTTGTTGCCCTTCCTATCTATCACAAGGTACCAAATTAAAGAAATGATTACATAAAGGTCCATTCACTTCAATCTACCTTCTTTCCTTTATTGGGTCCATTTTCCTTCCTCAATCGACAAAAACTTCAGTTGTCGTTGCATGTTACCTTATTCGTAGCTTCACATCAAAGATTCCATACTGGTAATACTTCCGTCATCAACTTTGAAATCGTTAAGTGGAACGGACTATCCAATAGTCAATAAGTCGGCTAATGCCACATCATCTTGTTATTATAAATATATCATATCGTCATAACACCATTATCTAACTTCAATAAAACTTCATATTCATAATCTCCTCTAACTCTTTCTTTTCAATACTTATTTAATCCATTCCACAAGCTAGCCATGGGTGGCTTGATTACTAATGGCTTCTTTTAACTTGATAACTGCTATCCTTCGGAACACTTGAATCTTCTTTCTAAACTTCTTCTCACCTTTATTTATATCTCAAGTACTCACCATTTACTGTAACCCCCGAATCCATCCTCATAGGTACTGTTGCTTCATAGGACAAGTTTTAAACTGGGGTATAGGACAGGGTGTAGGGTAAACTGAAGAGATACACTCACAGTTGAAGGTGCAGTAGAACAGGAATAAGCAGATGGAGGTTCTTGAATAGGTAGTCTCATATCAAGAGGCGGTAAAATAGCGTAGAATAGTTTAAAGGGGTGCAACTGTTATAATAGAAGGTAATACCATTAATACTAATGGAAGAACAAGGTGCGAATCAAATCTGGGGGAAGATGACGATCCTCGAACGGAAGATTCCAAATGATCAGATGATACAGGGAAAACAGGATCTGTCATTGTCGTTATCTGGAAATCACGTCACCAGTTAAGAATCCCGAATCGCAACACGAACAGTGCCGGAGACCTACTATACCGTCGCACTCAACCTCACGACGTCTTATCTTTCTATTTTCTATTCTTAATCCTAACCCTCTACCCAATCCCGACAATCTAGGCTTGTTTCATTGACTTATAACCTGTAGCTCTGATACCAACCTGTGGTGCCCTCCAAACCCGGGTCAGAAGTTTGGGGTCGACAACTCATATACAATATAAAAACCTGTATAAGAAATATTATTTGCAATGACCCTGCTTTACATTACCACGGATCGCAACAGGTTAAACTCTGAAAACAAGCCACAACCTTAACTTTTATTATAACGTACCAAATCCCAAATAATTTAACTTACAACTGATACTGAAATTATTTTTACAATCTTACTATCCCACTATCAATATAAGCTTCTGCTAGCTCGATCCAACTCAATCTGGAATCCTAGCTCATACTCTGGACTGAGGAACCTTGCTATCAACCATTTCCTTTTTAACTGTAGAATGCATAAAAGAATCGCAAGAGTGAGATAACTAGCTCAGTAAGTCATAACAGTGATAAGTGAAGTTAAACAATGTTCAAATGGGATTATTCAGAAGAATCAAGTTTATTGTTAAACAATTGTTAGAATTGGATATTCATTTTAAGTTTTAAAACCAAGGTTAGGCTGCTGATCAGTCACACACTAACCCCGAGTAAGGCACGCAACTCTGCTCTAATTACTGGATCCAAGCCACACATTGGCCTACCTCGACCACGAATCTGGTCTGACCACGAATCTGGTCTGACCACGAATCTGGTCCACATAAGAAAACTATCCAATTCTAAAACAGTTCAGTATGATAAACAATATACTTCAATAAAACAAGATCATAATCAATGAAAAAAAAACTTGAATAAAAGCATACTACAATTCATGGGTATCACAAGGGTATATCAGGGTATGTATGAGAAATAGTTTTCAGCCTGTAAAAGGATCGGGAATTAGACAAATAATGATTTTTCAAGGTTTAATTCTTTGATGTTATAAAAATTGGTTGGGGTATAAAAGTTTTTGTGTTTTCAAAAAAATTGCTTCCAGTGTTTGGTAGTTATACATTTGGGGAGTAGTATCATATTTGTATGGTTTGGTATCTGATAATCAACAAAGGATGGTTTACAAAGAATAAGCCTTATGGCTTAAAGATCAAATGATGTGGCTTAGGTTCAAGGTTGAAGGATTTAAAGTACTTAAAATATAAAAAAGAGCTATTTTGGATACTTAACAATATGTCACAAGAGAATTTAGAAATATTTGCATTATATCTCGAAAAAGTTTTAGAAGTACTTGCCTTACAGGGATTTACAACTATTACCGATCAACTCTGAGCTGACTCTGCCTCTCAGGCTTTAACGTCCAACCACTAGATCGCATTGGATTCAACTTCGACACTCAGATTTTTCTGTTGAAACTCTACTTAGCTCGTCGACTGACCACTAAGTTATCTTTAGTCCAACGTCCACTTTCGGTTTCCCGACTAAAACCTACAGGGTCGAAATACTACATGTTTGACACCCGGTTATGCTTGACATATCCTCACTAACAACCTACCCATACGATAGCATAATCCGACTCGTAATTATTCATATTTTAATAACACAGACAACAATTAGGGTTCACGTTCTTGAAATCGGTTCAGTGTTCATTTTCAGAAAATACGTATACTCGTCATTTTACGAAATTAGGGTTACTGAGTTTTGGACAGAACATTTACCACAACATACAATCAAGTTCGTATAAAGTATAAGTATATATATATATTCACTCGACGTCCCGATAATTACCGGATACGCTCCCGCATTTTCATAGTTGATTTCCCGGAAATCAGGCAGCGTCTCCTTTGTTTATCGGACTACCTGTCGAAATATCAATCGACGTCAAATCCCAAACACAACAATCACAACGATTATCCAATCACATTCCAATTCCACAAATCTCAACCACTGATTTAAACCAACTAATTATTATTATTCGCGTTTTTACATTTATTTCTTTTAAAATATTAGGACTCAGATATACATCATCATCGTCCACCGTTCGCTCGTAAATAGTTATCGCAGTACGACGGCAAAATTCTCGGGGTACCCGGTATTTCGGATTCCAACCAAAAATTTCACCGATTATTAAAATTGTTTATACAGCACGAATATTTTATTTCATAAAATCAGTCAACGAAATTCCTGCAAGGAAACAAATAATTCATATCAAAACCAACTGCACGCTAATTAGGCCCAAAATTAGATCCCCAACTACTAAGCCCAACTGTCAGGCCCAATAACAGGCCCAACAGAAACAAACAGAGAGACAGAACGGAGCACCACCAGCACTGCCGGAAAACCACAGAACACACACCCACACTGACAGTAACACACGCACTCACACACGCTTACACACACAAAACGTATACACACACGTACACGATATACACATATATGAACACAATCGAGCAAGAAGAACAGGGTAGGAGAAAATCGAAGGAATCGCCGGAAACAACCGGATGAAACTCACCTGAAATTGCCGAGGAAACGGAAAGAAATGAAGAAAATTCAAGGAATTAGTTAGGCAGGGAGAGATTAAAGGGAGAAATAAGGGGTCGAGAGACACACAGAGAACAAATTGATGAGGACTAAACACGTGTCCTTTCCCTTATTTTAACAACATGTTTTAACCAAACATACTCCAAGCGTTACCCACTCAAAAACGGCTCAAAATGACTTGACAATGTGGGACTCAATACCCACATTTTCCAATAGAGCTTCCAGTAACTTGTGTCATATTTTTGTTTTCCTGTTTTTCTCCAAAATTCTGGTTCCGCCTGCGTCCCTTGGCCAAGTCCGGCTCCGTGTGACTGATTCTATGGGTGAGAGGGAAGGCAGGCAGTCAAGCACATTGTAATATAACTGCGTGTGGCGAAGAAAGTTGTCGTACATAATGACTTGTTAGGAAGACAATAACAGATGGAAATGATATACTAATGGGAAGTCTTGAAAGTGGAGTGAATCAAAAAGGTGTAGTAGTAGAGATAAATTGAGTAGTGGAAGGAGCAGGAACCACAAGCGGAAAAGATCCTAGAAGTAGCTTTCTTTTAGTGTGTGACCTTGGTGAAAATCACAAGTTGCTTGTTGTTTATCAAACTAATCAAACAAACTTCAGTTGGATATCAAAAAGTATGAATAAAACAAGTTATCACTAGTAGTGTATCTTTAGTGTAATCAAAAGCATTCGTAGATAAAGGAGAAAACCTTTGTCCTCTTAATAAATAAAGAGGCTACAAAAACAATGGCTAAAAATCACAGGTTAAAAGTCAGTTGTTTTTAAATAATTGTATTGACGGTTGTTTTTTAATTCAAGTCAATTTTTCGTGTTTTTTCTTTAACATTTTGGTGAAAATTTGAACTTCTCGACTTATACTGAAAATTAAACTTCCTGTTTACAAATTAAAGTCATGGAAGATGGTTGCTTTTATATAATTGAATTTAAGTAACCAAAAATGGCACGAAGCCCTTAATTTATAATTCTCTAGAATTCCAACATATCTACTTGTTTTTATCAATTTAACAAACCATTTAGATTTAATAATATAGGTCAAAACACAAGAATAGGAAACAAGCTAAAACAAGTTCCAAACAACTACATCAAGTTTAAAAAATTGTTCCAATGTTTAACTAAATACTAATCATAAAGTGGATAGTAAAATAAATTTAGGTCGAAGTCGTGCTTGTCATTTATCTCTGGTAAAAATCTGATATGTTTCGTGAAATTATCTCTAGCGTATCACCTAAAAAGTAATATACCGTTAAGTAATAATTATTTAAGACTACTAAAATTCAAACTTCATGTTTCAAAATATACACGTTAAAAAGTATTTCAAATTCAAATTAAAATCAGTTAAACATTGGAACAATTTTTTAAGAACAGTTGAGGATGACTGTGTTAACCAAACTATACGAATTTTAGTTCACCAACTATGAGTTTTACATTACGCGTGAAAAAATCAGTTGTGTAAGAATCTTAAGGGCAGTTAAAAGTGAGTACTATCAATATAAATTTCAAATTCAGACACAGAGAAATAAAGTTGATACTTAAACAAATTATAACACATTTAATAGTGGAAAGACTTGAACTAGAGCCGAAAGAATTAAATTAGAGCACATCAAATAACAACCATGATTAATATTGAGTTGTGTAAAAATCCTAATAGGTAGAAAAAGATAAGGCTAATTATGCGTCCCAAAAATATATTAAACAATGCCAATTATAAATGAGTACTCTCAATACAAATTTCAAATTCAGCCGCATTTGTGATTCAATGCCAAGTGAGTTTAATCTTAAAAATCACCGTTTTTATGAAATTTATAATTGATCTTTTTTTTGATCAATTTTACTCTTTTTTTCTCATAAAGTTATAATATATAAGGATGATGGTTTACGATAAACTTATAATAGGACATATGGTAAGTTGATAAATAATTCTAAAAATAATAAGCATTCATAATTAAAATTCCAATTTAATTTTATAAGAATAATAATTAAACAACCATCTTTTGGGTCATAAACAAATTGTGGGTAACCGAGTTTTGTTCTTAATTAGTCACGCTTAATTTGTTATTTAACAAGTTGTGTTAAGCTTTTTTATCGCAAAAATAATTTGTTCAAGTTCAAGTTCGTTAGCGAACCAAGTCACATTTGAACCAAGTCAGATTTGAGCTTTATCGAACTAAAACGAGCAACACCACACTCAACTCGATCTCTTTAATAAACAACTTGCGCATAATAATAGTTATCACACATTTTCAAATCGAGTTTTTAACAAGCCGAAAGCTCACACATAATTCGGTTCATTTAGAGACCTAACCACCTTACTGACGATCAGTGACCCCGGCTCATAAATTAATACTAGCATATAATCCGTGTGATGCACAAGTTGATTATCATATTTGCAATTTGCTTATTATATAAAAAAAATTATAAAAGATAATAATTATGTATTATTGAAATTAAAAAAGTTAATTTTTTGTATGGATTTAAAATATGAATTATTTTCTAATATTAAAATATGAATTATTAAAATTAAGTTTGGAAGTATTTGGTTTCTCGTGCAAGAGACGAGAAAGAAGTTGAGAGTAATTAGTAGTTAAGTTAAATTGTATTTCGAAGAGTTTGTAATTATATTAGATACCCGATTTAATATATTTAAATAAATTATTTTTGTTTTAACTTTATGAGAGAATATTATTTTGCACCCCTTAAATTTGGCAAAAACTCAATTTTGTACACCTATTTTCAGAAATTGCAGTTCGCATCTCCTTATTTTGAAATCCGATTCAACATGCATCCTTTTTGCCGAAATTTTTAGCCTTAATTGGTGTCTCCTACAATATATTTCATCTTTTCTCTTAACGAATAGATTATATATGTTGTTAAAGCCTAGAATTTGGGCTAAAACATTGTCAAAATTTGGCAAAAATGGTGCAACATGGATCAAATTTCAAAAAAAAAATGCAAACTGCAATTTATGAAATTAGGTATATAAAATTGATTTTTGGTCAAACTTAAGGGTGTAAAATGCAATTATCTCTAACTTTATATTAGAAGGTGAAAACAAATATTTTAGGAAGTTGTTAACCAACCGATCAAACAAAACCATATTTTGCTTATAATAATATAGTATAGATTTGTTTGTCAACCGATTTATATATATTCAATTAAACGAATTATAGAATATATTTATGTATTTTTATGAGAATAATAACTTGTAATAATTAGGAATGTCAAGTCTTAAACTTTTAAACAGTTTAATTTTTAAACCTTTTCAAATATTTAAATATTTCCAAAATATATTATATATGTGTTTATTTAAATTATAATTTAATAAGACTTTTTTTTGTTAAAACCGCCAGGGAGTCATGAATGGAGGGTGTTTGGATAGAGCAAATTGTTTGATAGTATTGAGTTACCTGCCACATAAAAGACTGTTAACATGTATATAATTTTTTAGATTTATATATTTTTTTAATATTCTTTTATGGAAGGTGTTATCAAATTTTTTTGAAGGTGTGAATCAAAAATCAAATTATTTTATATTTTTTTTATAATAGTATAGTATAGATAAATATTAAAATATGTTCTCAAAATGGAAGTTTAAATAACATCCATTTAAAGTGAGGCGCATTTATGTAGTGACCTACGTGATACGTTCTTCTAATAATTCAAAAATTAACGATTTAAAAAAATATTATGGTATTAATGTATTTATTTGATAAAGTGTAAAAGATTAAATACATTATAATATTAATAATTAAATCATAATTTTAGCGATTTTCTATTTTATTTATAATTATATGATCAACTGATGGAAATTAAAAGATTGAAATAATAAATTTTTAGCATTTGAATATCAGTGAAAGAAAGTAACAAAAAATTTGAGAGGGGCTGTGACAATCATATAGTACTAATCAAAATTTAGGGTTAGTCAGAGGTTTATTCAAAAAATTAACTTATAACTTAAAGTTAAAAAATATTGTATAAGTGATACATAAATTATTATCACAAATTATTTGGATATTTGAATAATTTTATTTATAAGTTAATAATGCGTTTGACAAATAATAACTTATAACTTATAATTATCTTTTTGAAAATTAATTTTTCTACATACTGACTTTGTGTAATTATAGAATAAAAATCAACCGATAAAATTGAAAAATAACAAAATTGAAATATAAGTAATATTGAATAAAATAAACTAAAGTAAATTAAGATAGAAAGAAAGGAGTGCGCAAGAAAGAGAAATGGTGAAATATCACATTCCACATTTTTTACCAAACAGATATTTGAAATGCAAATTGTGGGCCTTTAGGGTTTGTTTGGTATTTTTATTGCAAATAGTAACATCACTTTTATGTTGAAAAGTAGATTAAAAATCTTTTGGTTAAATTTAAAAATTAATTTTTACGTTCCATGCTTTTGGAGAAAATGCTTTTCAATTTTAGCTGAAATAGTTAATAAATCCATCATCAAATCTCACCAAAAATATATTTATTTTAATTTTTTCATAAAAATATATACATATAAAAAATCAAAAATATTATCAAACAATCAAATCTATTTTTAACAGTAATTTCAAACATAATCTTAATCTATTTATGCTCAAATTAAGGGCAGAAAAATTTGCCCCATCATATTTGCTTCAAACAATTTCAAAATAAAAGTTTTACAACTTTGAATACAAGATTTTTTTTTTTTTTTTGGAGTAAGACAATTCTTTTGGCCATAGTTTATTTGTCAAATACTTAGCGGAAGTGTGATCCGTACCTATATCAAAGTTTGAAAATCTTTGTTTTTCTAGTAAGTATAGATATTTAGTATAGATATTTAGTAGAATTTATTGGGATTAGTCTATAAATGTATTTTCTTAATGATACTTTTAAAATAAGTATTTGTTATCAATTATTTCGCCGTATATCACATAATCAACCCATTAAGCCTAATTTTCACTATAATAAAAACGGCTAAATACAACCGGTCAAAAAATGGTTATATTTGGTTAAATTCAACCGGATCCGGTTGTAATACAACCGGTTTTTAGACCGGTTGTAAATGCTCGAATAATATTTAGTAAGTCGGTTGTATTTATACTGTATTTATACTAAATGCAACTGCTTAAATACAACCGCATAAATACAACCGCTTAAATACAATCGTATTCAGTCAAATTTAATTTTTTAATTCAAATTTGAAAATCCACCCAAAAAATTTGAATTTTTGTAAAAATTCAAAACGCCCGCCTAAAATATAAACTCGACCGTATAGGTAGAAAATATGGTTCTAAATTCGACTGCATTCGGTTGAATTAATGAACAACAAATTTTTAAAAAAACGAAAAATTCGTCGACGGAATCTTTAATCTGAGAAATTTTCCGTCGTCTTTTCCGGTAAGTTCAACGGAATCTGGCGAGTCCAAAAACTGTCCAAACAGCTACCACATTAACGTGATAAACATATATTTCGACGATCTATTCCATTATGCTAACGAAAAATACAACCAAACAACGTAGCACAATATCCGGCCAAACTCCGGCAACAAAATTTTGCGCATCACAAACTTGAATCAAAATTAATCAAGCAACATAAGAAAGAAATAACATCATACGAAGCTTTTATACAAAATCAAACATTAAAAAAATTACGACTCAAGAATAATGGCGACATTAAATTTTCCGATGAACAAAAAATCAATAGAACGAAAGGTGAATGGAGTTGTGAGATTGAAGATGCCAGCTGGAAACAACGACGACAGCTCTTTCAAAGAAGGAGAGTGGGGTGAACGGTGATGAGTTTGCCGGCAATGAGAAATGGTAAGTGTTTAAGGAGTTGAGGATGAGAACTGATGCATACATATGTTGTATCCAGTGTATATAATTAACCAAAAAAAATGATAAGTGAAGGCCAAGTCATAGCTGGTTAGAGATGAAAGTACAAAAAAGAATTCCGATGAGAGGTTCTGTAATATTTGTCGGAAAGAGAGGGAGGATTTTGTTGTGCGTAGTAGGTAACAAGGGGGGGTGGGGACTGGGATAATGACTTTTGCTTTATAATTTTTCTTATTCTTATTTTGATTGTTAGATATATTTGAGATGTCATGTCGAATCTGATTTGTGTTTAGTTTTTATAACTTAACAACAGGAGTTATCAAGACTTACTAAAATCAGAACTTACTGAAGTCTGAACTTAATATCAGAACTTAAGGTGTTAGAAGATATATATCATGACTTAAGTGCGGGAAGACTTTCAGATAAGGATTACGGCTGATTTACAGGAGAAGATCTGGACTAAAACAAAAGAAGATATGCATGAAGAGTTAGAGGACTAGAAGACTTGTAGAAGATATCTGATTGATATAGGAGACAAAATTATATTGCATATCAATTAGAAGATATCTTGTAATTGTGTACTATATAAATAAAGCTTAGGATTTACACTATAAGTGTTATCATTCAAGAGAACATTTTACATTGTAACCTAGCAGCTCTTAGTGATATTGTTCATCACTGAGAGAGAACAACAGTTCTATTATAACAGAGTTTATTTGAATATACTTGATCTTTGTTACATACTTGTGTTGAAATCGATTTGATTGTATAAATACTATATTCAACCCCCTACTATAGTGTTGTGTGAGCTAATAAGTGGTATCAGAGCTTTTCTGTTAACACACATACAGTAAAGATCCAAACAATCAATCATGTCTGAAGAAACACAAACTCCAGCTAAGTCCACCAAAACTCAAGAAACTCAAAACATTCAAACCCACAGTTGATATGAGACTATTAGTGTTCCCATACTGAGAGCATCTGAGTATCCTATATGGAAAGTGAAGATGGCTATGTTTCTGGAATCTACAGATCCAGAGTACCTTGACAGAATTAATGAAGGACCATGTTAGATATATTTGAGATATCATGTCTAATGTGTTTCATGTTTAGTTTTCATATCTTAACAAACAAGAAATATCAGTACTTAATGAAATCAGCACTTACTGGAAGTCGGAACTTCAGGATATCAGTACTTAAATTATTAGGAGATAATTATCAGAAGATGGATATCAGAACTTAAGTGCGGAAGGACGAACAGTTAAGGAAAGGTTGATTGAAAGGAAAGAAGATCAAGACTAAATAAAGAAGAGATATGCATGGAGAAGATTTCTATGGAAGATAGAAGACTTGGAAAAGAAGATATCTAATTGATATATTTTAGGATACAGAATCAAATTCAATATCAATTAGAGATTATCTTGTAACTGTGTAGTATATAAACACAGACATAGGGTTTACACTATACGTGTTATCATAATCGAAGTTATTATTTATTGTAACCCTAGCAGCTCTCGTGATAATTTGTTCATTACTGAGAGAGGACAGTTCTATATTGTAACAGAGTTTATTTTGTTGAATAAAATCTTTTTTCTATTATTTGAGTTCTTTAATTCGATTTGATTGTAGTAAACACTGTATTCAACCCCCTTCTATAGTGTGTGCGACCTAACAAGTGGTATCAGAGCAGATCTGTTAACACACAAACAGTTTAAGATTCAAAAACAATCATGTCTGAAGAAGAACAAACTCCAACCAAGCCCACCAAAACTGAAGAACCTCCAAAGACTCAAATCCATAGTCGATATGAGACCATTAGAGTTCCCATACTGAAACCATCTGAATATCCCATATAGAAGGTGAGGATGTCTCTGTTTCTGGAAGCTACTGATCTAGAATACCTTGACAGAATCAATGAAGGACCACACAAGGCAACCAAACTCTCTGTTGTACTTGCAGGTGAACCAGCAAAGTCTGTACCAAAGGAGAATAGTGATTACACTGCTGAAAATATCTCATCAATTGCTAAGGATGCTAAGGTACGACACTTCCTTCATAGTGCCATTGTTAATGTAATGTCAAACAGGGTAATTAACTGCAAGACCGTAAAGGAGATATGGGATGCCTTGGAAACAAGATGCCAGGGAACTGATTCAATTAAGAAGAACAGGAAGACTATACTCACCCAAGAGTATGAACACTTTGACTCAAAGCCTGATGAGTCATTAACTGGTTTATATGACAGATTTGTCAAACTCTTGAATGATTTGTCACTAGTTGACAAGGAATATGATCTTGAAGATTCAAATCTTAAATTCCTGTTAGCTCTTCCTGAATGTTGGCATTTGAAGGTCACCACTATAAGAGACAACTACGCTCTTGAAGAAACAACTCTTGATGAAATTTATGGGATGCTCAAGACTCATGAACTTGAGATGGAACAAAGAAGCAAGAGGAATGAAAAAAAGTCAAGGACAGTTGCTCTTAAGGATAAAGAGGAATCCCCCAAAGCAGCTGCCTCAAGGAAAGGCAAGAGAAAAACTCTCATTACAAAGTCTGATACTGAATCATCAAGTTCTAATACTGATGATGACTTAGAAACTGAAAGCTTACCTGAGATGGATCCGGATGAAGAGATGATGAAGCTGTGTGCTCTTATGGTGAAAGGAATCACAAGGATTGCATACAGGAAATTCAGAAAGGGAAAGAAGTTTTTCAGGAAAGGTGCAAGTTCTGATAAGAAGAGTTTCAGAAAATCTGAAGGCAAAGGAGGAAAGGCTGACAGGGGAGATTACACAAATGTCAAATGCTACAACTGTGGTGAGAAAGGCCACATATCTCCTGATTGCAAGAAAGTGAGGAGTGACAAAGGCAAGGCTCTTGTCACAAAGAAGAAAAGCTGGACAGACACTTCAGATTCTGAAAGTGAGGTGAACTATGCCTTGATGGCAAATGCTGATAGCAGTTCTGATGTTGCTGAGTTAAAGGTACTTCAAACTACTTATGCCTTTCATACTGATGATATTAATGAGTTGAGAAGATATTTTAAAACATGTTCATTAGTTATAAAGATCAAAATTTAACACGTGAAAGATTAACTTCTGAAAATCTTGCTTATAAAAAGAGGAATGATTATTTAGAAAAAGAGTTAGTTATGTTCCATCAAACTCAGAAAGATAGAGATGATGCTTTCTATGTTAGGGATGAAGTACTTAAAATGAATGAATCTCTAAAAACTGAGTTAGAAAAGGAAAGAGAGATTATCAGGACTTGGACTAACTCTGGTAAAACAACTCAGGATATTCTTAGTAGTGGAAACTGGAAAGAGGGCTTAGGTTATGGAGATGATAAGAATGATAAGGGAACCGTAGAGATTGAGCCTATAGTTGTTAAACAAAAGCCAAAGGTCCTGTTAAGTTTGTAGCTGTAAAGTAAGAAATTGATAAATCAAAAGTTAAAGAGAAATTAACTTCTGACAAACCAAAACAGGGTAAGCCAACTGAAGTAAACATATGCTTAATGACAAAGAAGCAGTTTAAGCATAAGCTGAAAGATGTTAAAAATGTAAACAAGGTAAAGCTACCTAGGAAAAATAGGAATGGAAAGGAAGGTGTGAATAAAAGTAATGATTATAAGCCTGTTCCTAATGCTCCTAGAAAGAAATGTTATAACTGTGGAATTTCTAACCATCTGGCTTCTTTTTGCAGGAAAAATAAGAACATAAACTTCTTACCTTCAAAGTCAGGAGTTAAGAGGCAGTCTGTTAGATATAGGCCACAAAATCCTTGTTTTCATTGTGGTAGTTTATGGCATTCCATTTATACTTGTAAGGAATATCATAGTTTGTACTATGATTATTATCAAATAAAACCTTCTTTAAAGAAAGTTAGCATTATTCCTTCTAGTGTAAGTTCTGATGCAAAGTATGATACTGTAAATGCTGATAAGAAAACTGTTAACATAAATTCTGATGCTAAATCCGCTGCACACGTTAACAAACTTAATAAGGCCAGAGGATCCAAGCAAGTCTGGGTCCTTAAAACTAATCATTAATGGTCTTTGTGATTGCATGGCAACAGGAAAAACATCCTAGTTCTGGACAGTGGATGTTCAGGACATATGACTGGAAATAAAGCCCTGCTATCAGACTTTGTGGAGAAAGTTGGCCCAAGTGTTTCTTATGGAGATGGCAACATGGGAAAAACTTTGGGATATGGAAATATCAATCTGGGGAATGTAATCATTGAAAAAGTAGCTCTGGTCTCAGGACTTAAACACAATCTGCTCAGTGTTAGTCAAATATGTGACAGAGGTTATCATGTGGATTTCTTTGAAGAACACTATGAAGTTGTAAGCAAATCTACAGGCAAAGTTGTTCTGAAAGAATACAGGCATGGTAACATTTATGAAGCCAAGCTTTCAAAAAGTACTGATGGTTCTGCATTCTGTCTGGTAAGTAGAAAATCAATTGAAGAAAGCTGGAATTGGCACAAGAAACTCTCTCATTTAAATTTCAACAATATAAATGAACTAGCCAAGAAAGATCTTGTGAGAGGTTTGCCAAAATCAGTATTTGCTCCCGATGGCCTTTGTGATTCCTGTCAAAAGGAAAAACAAAGAAAATCTTCATTCAAGAGCAAGACTGAATCTTCAATTCTTGAGCCTTATCACCTATTACATGTTGATCTATTTGGTCAAGTGAATGTCATGTCTATTGCAAAGAAGAAATATGCTATGGTCATAGTGGATGAGTTCACCAGATACACATGGGTGTATTTCTTGCACATAAAAAGTGAAATTACATCTATTTTGATTGATCATGTCAAGCAACTGGATAAATTGGTCAAAGATTCTGTGAAGATCATAAGAAGTGATAATGGCACTGAGTTCAAGAATTTGATCATGGAAGAGTTCTGCAAAGACCATGGAATAAAGCAGGAATTTTCTGCTCCTAGAACTCCACAGCAAAATGGAGTTGTTGAAAGAAAAAATAGAACTCTTATTGAAGTTGCACGAACTAAGCTTGATGAAGCAAAGTTGTCAACCTACTTTTGGGCTGAAGCTGTGCAGACTGCTTGTTTTACTCAGAATGCAACACTCATTAACAAGTATGGCAAAACACCATATGAGATGGTGAAGAAAAAGAAGCCAAATCTGAAGTATTTTCATGTATTTGGATGCAAGTGTTTTATTCTTAAGACTCATCCTGAACAGATATCCAAATTTGATCTAAAAGCTGATGAAGGAATTTTTGTTGGATATCCACTTTCTGAAAAAGCCTTCAGAGTCTACAATTTAAGAACAAGGGTTGTCATGGATTCTATCAATGTCTCTTTTGATGATAAGAAGATTATAGGACTTAAAGATTTCAATGATCATGATCAGCTGAGATTTGAGAATGAAGTTTTAAATTCTGATACTGTAAATCCTGACAGTCTAAATTCTGATAGTGTAAACTTTGATGGATTAAACTCTGATGTTATTGAAACTGTGGTGACTGCATCAAAGGAAGATGCACCTGTGCAGGGGGAGAATACTGAAGATACAACCACATTTTAAGAAGCATCAGAACCTACAACAGGCTTTTCAAGTTCTGATGGGCCAAATTCTGATAATTCTGGAAACTCAAGTACTGATATTTCTGGAAACTCAAATTCTGAAGGATCCAACTCAGAGAGCATAATTTCAAGAGGAGCATCAGAAAATGTTGATGAAGACAGCATGGATCATGGGGGAGCATCCAGTTCTAAAGAAAATCTTCCATCTGCAAGGAAGTGGACTAAAGCACATACACTTGAATTAATTATTGGAAATCCTGATGCAGGTATCAGAACTAGAACAGCTACATCAAATGATTGTCTTTATCACTCTTTTCTCTCTCAGACTGAACCAAAAAAGTGGAAAAAGCTCTTCAAGATGCTGATTGGATGCAAGCAATGCTGGAAGAGTTAAATGAATTTGAAAGAAACAAAGTCTGGACCCTAGTGCCAAGACCAAAGAACAGATCTATTGTTGGTACAAAGTGGGTGTTCAGAAACAAAACTGATGGTGATGGATAATTACAAGGAATAAAGCAAGGCTGGTTGCAAAAGGATATTCTCAACAAGAGGGAATTGATTATGATGAAACATTTGCACCAGTTGCTAGATTGGAAGCCATAAGGATATTTTTGGCTTATGTTTCTTACAAGAAGTTTACAGTCTTTCAAATGGATGTGAAAAGTGCTTTTCTCAATAGAGAATTGGAAGAGGAAGTATATGTTGAACAACCTCCAGGTTTTGTAGATTCAAAATTTCCTAATCATGTCTAAAGACTTGACAAAGCACTTTATGGCCTTAAGCAAGCTCCAAGAGCACGGCATGAGACACTAGCTCAGTTTATTCTGGAAAGTGGATTTAACAGAAGGACTATTGACAAAACATTGTTTTATCTCAACCATGGAAAGGACTTACTTTTGATGCAGATATATGTTGATGATATCATTTTTGGTTCTACAAATGACAAACTTTGTAAAAGGTTTTCCAAACTCATGCAGTAAAGATATCAAATGAGTATGATGGGGGAACTTAGCTATTTTCTGGGCCTTCAAGTCAAGTAGAATGAAAAAGGCACTTTTATTTGTCAATCTAAGTACACCAAAAACTTGCTGAAGAAATTTGGAATGCAAGATTTTTCAAGTGCATCCATTCACATGGCCACTGCAACAAAATTGGATAAGGATACTAGTACATCAGTAGATATTACTGATTACAGAGGATGCAAAATTGACAGGAAAAGCACAAGTGAAAGCTGCCAATTTCTTGGAGGCAGATTTGTTTCTTGGTTTAGCAAGAAACAGAAGTCAATTTCCACATCAACTGTGGAAGCAGAGTACATTGCTGCAGGAAGCTATTGTACATAGATTCTTTGGATGAAGAATCAGTTACTGGATTATGGGTTAGAATTTTCTAAAATTCCTATTTACTGTGATAATCAAAGTGCTATTGCTATGACAGGTAATCCAGTTCAACACTCAATGACAAAGCACATCAGCATTAGGTACCACTTCATAAGGGAACATGTGGATGAAGGTACAGTGGAATTGCATTTTGTTCCAACAGATCAAGAACTAGCAGATATCTTCACAAAACCACTGTGTGAAGCTACTTTTACAAGATTGGTAAATGAACTTGGAATGGTTTCAAGTTCTTTCTCTAAATCTGCTTAGTTTATGTTCTGATCCATCAGACTTTATGATCAGTATTTACAGATATTACCATCTTTGTGTATTCTGTGCTTAAATTGAAATTTGCTTAAGTGTTAATTGTTGTCTGATGTGAATTTCTAAACTCTGATAGTGATATGAATGTTTCTGTGACTATTCAATCCAATGAGGATAACTGTGCTAGATGCTGACCTAGTAATCTTTAATATACTAAGATCCCATGTTTGAAGTAATTGTTTATGTGGAAATCTTTTAACACAGGCAAATTCTGATATTGAGCTTAGTTAAAGTTTACTTTGTGTATCTTGTTACTAAGTCAAAAACTAGAATAGTGCTTCTTATCTGTTAAGTTCTGATGTTGGTAAATCTGATGGATGTACTAAGTACTGATAAGCCTCACTTATCAAAAGAAAAAGAAAAGAAAAGAAAATAAAAATCAGGTACTGCTTTGAGATCTAGAGTAAAAATGTGGAAGGGACGACCCAAGTGCATTGCTGGTATTAAGTTATATGCATTAGAAAAGAAAAATAAAATTTTCTTGGTAACTTTTCACATTCTCTGATTACTGGAGAAATACTCTGATAATAGCATAAATTCTTATAAGCAGTCGTGACTCACTTACACTGAGAAGCCACTGTAAAATGAAATTTCAAAAGATGCATAAAATGAGCACAAAACAGTTGAGGTGGACTCATGCATGAACTCATTCTAAAGTAGACTTCAGAATAAGGACAGATTTTGAGCAAAATTCTTAGTTATGCCTTATTTCTAAGATGTACTGAAGTGAATCAGACTTTAATATTTATCTGATATTTAGCTTACTGCACACACATACACTCCTTATGAATGATGAAACTTATGGTGGTGATAAATGTTATTTTAGATGAAGAGTTTAAGTGTCAGTTGCATAAATTCTGAGGACAACTTCTGATGAAACCATATCATTACTTGTGTCAAGAATTACAGGAATAAAACATTCACTTTTCGAGTTAAGGAGCCATATTTTGATGACCCTTTACACTCTGATAATAATCAAGTTGTGCTGCTCACGTGGTAGTATTTATTTGCTTGGTTTATTTTTGGCTATTCTTAAATGGGATTAATTTGTTAGTGGGACGGTTTTTCTCCTTGAAAAACTGTATGTGATAAGTAATGATTACTAAATACCTGTGCCCATTAATTATTTTTTACTGCTGCATGCCTGACAGGTTCATATTCGTCTTAACGGTTATCTTTCACCATGTATAAGTAAAAGAAAGAAAAGATTGTAAAATCTTTTATTCACTTTTTTACTCTCTCTCTCTTTTTACTCTTATACTCTCACTATTTTCTGACGATTTATCACACAGGCATTTTCTCGAACACCTTTCAGACACTCAATTTTTTCACTGATTTTTCAATGGCACCTCAAGATATTATCTTCAATGGAGCAAAGTTTGTTCCTAATAACTATGCTGCCATTATTTCCATGCAAGAACTTCACTTTGTTCAGAAATTCACTTTGTTCAGGACTTCTTAGCTAATAGTGAAATCGGATACGCTTTGACTCAACCATCAAGTTTTTCTGGATCACAAGTGCTGACATTCTGGAGAACAGGGGTTTATGATGGTGGTAGGTGTGGATCTCCTAGTATTGTTTTTACAGCAAATGAGGAGGATTACGTTGTTACTCCGACAGTGGTTCGCAGGGCTCTCCATTTACCAGAAAATGTTCAATTTAGTGCTGCTGTTGAGGAACCACTGCTTCAGGGAATGATGGTTGATTTGGGCTATGAAGAAAGTTTAGCAAAAATGGGTCAACTCAAACTTACACACATGCGCCGAGAATGGAGCTTTTTCTTTGACTGCATCACAATGGCATTTGCTAACAAATGTACAAATTTTGATGTCATTCCAATCTTGTCTCAACAATTTGGGTATGCTCTTCTCCATCAGTCTCATTTTGATTTTTCTAGAACTGTGCTATGCTTTATTGGTGACAGAATGAAAGAGGATAGGAATATTGTCTATTTTGCTAGATTCTGTCAATTAATTTATAGTCACTGTACAGAAGAATCTATCTTAGCCAGTGACCTGTTAGAATCCTTTAAGCTAGCCAAAAGGGCTTTTACTGATTTACTAAATGCTGATAACAAAAAGGCAATTTTAAGACCTCTTAGAATTCCCTTAGTTGTCAAACAAGCCCTGGTAAGTGCTGATGCTGCCAAACACTCTGTAATTTATCCTGATGTACCACAACCTCAACCACAACCACAACCACAGCCAAAACTTCAACCACAACCATCATAAGCTACTCATATCCCTCCTCAAACACAAACAACTGAAGATGATCATTACCCATCAACACATACTACAGTGCAGCCTTCTTCTGCTAGAGCAGCAACATCAAGATCTAAGAAAGTTTCACAACAGAAAAGAAGGAGGATCATCTTGAGAGATGAATCAGATGATGAGGCATAGGTTCAACCTACAGAACCTGTTGTTCCTACAGCTGAGAAAGTCACTTCTCAGAAAGATCCAGAGACTGGGAGTTCTAGGTCCCTGAAAAGGCCTAGAATAATTAATTCTGATGATGCAGTTCCTACAGTCTCTTCAAAAGCAAAAAGATTTAAAATATTAGCAAAAAGGCCTGCAGATTCTGGTAAAGGAATGGAAGCAGCAGCTAAGAAAGGGGGTCAGGAATCTCTGATCTCACAAGACCCTGTTGACGCTCACAATTCTCCAAGTGCTGATCCAGACCTTCATGCAACTCATCACTCTCCACTTCATGAGCCAGAAACAATTCATATTCCCACACTTCCAGTATCTCCAGTACATGCTGATAACTAGGGGCCAAGTAATGAAATTGACATCCATAACTTGGCAGTGCCTCAGGTTTTGTATCTGGAGGCTCCACCAACTACACAACTTTCTCAGCACACTCCTCCAACCACTCCAGTGCTAAATTCTGATGATCTTGGAGATGGATCTCCAATTGCTTCTCATATAGTCATTTTATCAGAAGATGATGATAGTGAAGATTCTGCCACTTCTGTTGCACTGCCTGCTGCAAACTCTGATGTAGCTGATGTTAATGTAGATGCTAATGCAGCTGGTACTTCTGAACATGCTCCTCAACCACCAGCTTCTAAGGTTGCTTTTATCGAGAAGTTTGTAGAAAGGGGACCTCCAGTTCCTTGGAGTGAGACTAAAATAGGGCAAGAGTGGATCAAAGACTGAAATAATGTTGAATTTATCCCTAATGTAGTTGTTCTTTCTGAACATCTGACAAAGGCTGGTGAGATGTTTGCCAATGATGATTTCAAGACACATCTTAGAGTTACAGCACTGAGTACAAGGCACCTTCAAGGTCAACACTCAGCAACTCACGCCCAGCTGGACAAAATTTGAAATAAATTGCAAGAGGATGCGGAGAAGATCAAAGTAGAAAAGCAGAGGTTTTCCAAGCCTAACTTTGACCGTTTAGCAAATATTAAAAAGTCTCAAGACAAGCAGCAAGCTCAAATTTCTGATCTTTTACAAAATCAAGCTGCTCAACAAGTTCAACTTAATGAACTTCAAAATTCTGTGGAATTGCTTGTCTCCCTACTTCTTCCTGATGATGCGAAAAAGGGGGAAAAAGTAATTAAGTCCAAATGCAAGTCTACTAAATTACAGAAAGAAAAAGATAATGAAAATGAAGATCATGGAAACTTTGAAAAGGGTGGAGGTCAAAGAAAAAGCAAAGGCTCTTCATTACAGAAAGACAGAACTACAAGTCAAAGGCTAAGTTCTGATGCTGGCAAGAAATCAAGCTCAGGTAAACAAGTTCTAGTCAATCTTGAAGATCTTGATGAAGAGATCTCAAAGAAGCTATTTCTTAAAAAAAATCCATGAATGGATCTTGAAATACCGGAAGAAGAAGAAGCTAGACTGAAAGCTGCAATTGATAAGTTACAATCTAAGTCTAAAGCTTCTACAACAGTAAAGAAACCTCCAAAGGCTAAAGGCATTGTGATTAAAGAAAGAACAAGTGCTGAGGCATCTAAAGCCAAATCACAAGTGGAGTATGATCCAAAGTTTAAGGGCAAAGGTAAACTTGATGAACCTGTAAGGGTTTACATACCAAATATGGATGAACAAATAAATGCTGATAAAGATACTGATCTGATTTTGAAGAACAAGAAAGATTCTCAAACAACCTCTGACAGAGCTCAAGTTGTTCAAAGTCAGGAGTTAGTAAATTCAGATGCTACAAGGAAGCAAGCAACCTCTGACATAACTCAAGTTAGCTTGACATCAGAAGATAAGGGAATAACCTCTGACATTGCTCATGTTAAACCTTCAACTACTCTACCAGGATTCACCCAAGCTAAACAATCTGCTCAAACTCTGAAGAGTATATCAGGATGTTTTCAGAGTAGATTACTTCTAGGAAAGGAGGTAAGAGATAAAACTGGTTTGGGAAATGCTGATGAAAGAAGAGTAAGCAACACAACTCTAGATCCTACATTTCTGTCTGAACCAGGAATAGGCACAACTCCTGAAAGATTAGATCAATTGGAGTCTGTACAGATGGTTTACCACTCTGCACTAAAAGAACAGGTTATGTTATATTTCATGTCAGATGGGAGGGTATTCCAGATTAGGCAGGATGCTATTAACTTGAAGTACTATGAAGAATTGGAACATGTGCTATATTTGCTTCAAGTAAAGAACAAGTATACAAATGATGCTGCCAAATTCTTAAGGTCTAATATTGAGAGACAGAAGAAACTTTACAGGATAAGGCTGACAGCTCATACTATCCTAAGTATAGAGCTCATGATGGAAATTTTTTTGAAATGAAGCCTAACACTGCAAAGATTGTTACTACCTTTCTGGGTTATAGGGGTGTTGAATTCTATATAGAATCAGACAAAGCCTATTATATCAGACTTAATGAGGATATAAGAAAGGCAAAGATCAATGATCTCAGAGCTGCTATCTTTCAGATAAGTGAAGATACAGCTGAGCTAAAAGAAGCCAAGAGGAGGATGTTGAATGAACTTGCATATGCTGAGAGATGTCTTTTGAAGAATTATCTCACGATAACTCCTGATATTAAAGAGATCACATAATGAAGCCAAGTCAGGAACTACAACTGTTAAATTCTGAAGAACATACAGGCTAAAGCTGATATCAGACTTTAAGGATGGTAAAAGCTACAAATACTGTAAGTTGTAGTTTCTTAGCCAAATTCTCATGTGCATTTGTACTTAATGTTTTTGACATCATCAAATATATATTGAACTTGTATATTATGCTAATTTACAAGTTGGGGGAGATTGTTAGATATATTTGAGATGTCATGTCCAATGTGTTTCATGTTTAGTTTTCATATCTTAACAAACAGGAAATATCAGTACTTACTGAAATCAACACTTACTGGAAGTCAGAACTTAGGGATATCAGTACTTAAATTATCAGGAGATAATTATCAGAAGATGGATATCAGAACTTAAGTGAAGAAGGACGAACAGTTAAGGAATGGCTGATTGAAAGGAAAAAAGATCAAGACTAAATAAAGAAGAGATATGCATGGTGAAGATTTCTATGGAAGATAAAAGACTTGGAAAAGAAGATATCTAATTGATATATTTTAGGATACAGAATCATATTCAATATCAATTAGAGATTATCTTGTAACTGTGTAATATATAAACACAGACATAGGGTTTACACTATATGTGTTATCATAATCGAAGTTATTATTTATTGTAACCCTAGCAGCTCTCGTGATAATTTATTCATCACTGAGAGAGGACAGTTCCATATTGTAACAGAGTTTATTTTGTTGAATAAAATCTATTTTTTGTTACTTGAGTTCTTTAATTTGATTTGATTGTAGTAAACACTGTATTCAACCCCCTTCTACAGTGTGTGTGACCTAACAGGCCATATAAGCCTACCAAGCTCTCTGTTGCAGTTGCTGATAAACCAGCAAAGACCATACCAAAGGAGAGAGGTGAATACACACCTGAAGATATCTCATATATTGCCGAGGATGCAAGGGTAAGGCATTTGCTGCATAGTGCAATTGATAATGTTATGTCAAACAGGGTAATTGGATGCAAGACTGCAAAGGAGATATGGGATGCTTTGGAGACAAGATGCTAGGGAACTGATGCAATCAAAAAGAACAGGAGGATTATACTCACTCAAGAGTATGAGCACTTTGACTCTAAAGCTGATGAGTCATTAACTGATATATATGAAAGGTTTGTCAAACTCTTGAATGATCTGTCACTGGTGGACAAGGAATTTGATCTTGAAGATTCAAATCTAAAATTCCTTTTAGCTCTTCCTGAAAATTGGGATTTGAAGTCTACTACCATAAGAGACAACTATGACCTTACTGAAACTACTCTTGATGAAATTTACGGTATGCTCAAGACTTATGAACTTGAGATGGTTCAAATGAGCAAGAGGTATGAAAGAAAGTTAAGGACAGTTTCTCTTAAAGCTGAGGAGGAATCTCCTAAAGTGGCTGTCTCAAAGAGGGGCAAAGGAAAGGCTCTCATCATAAAGTCTGATACAGAGTCATCATATTATGATGATGATGATTCAGAAACTGAAAGTTTATCTGAAGTTGATGTTGATGCAGAGATGATGCAACTGTGTGCTCTTATGGTGAAGGGTATCACAAAGATAGCCTACAAGAAATTCAGAAAGGGCAAGAAGTTTTCCAGGAAATATGGAAGTTCTGATAAGAAAGGGTTCAGAAAGTCTGAAGACCAAGGAGGAAAGTCTGACAGAGGAGACAACTCAATGAATATGCTGGACAGAGGAAAGTCACAAAGAAGAAAAGCTGGACAGAGACTTCAGATTCTGAAGATGA
Source organism: Apium graveolens (assembly GCF_009905375.1). NCBI lineage: Eukaryota > Viridiplantae > Streptophyta > Magnoliopsida > Apiales > Apiaceae > Apium > Apium graveolens. Next base: position 6,126,186 of record NC_133656.1, on the reverse strand, counting down.
GGTGAACTATGCCTTGATGGTAAATGTTGATAGCAGTACTGACACTGCTGAATTGAAGGGCAACAGGAAAAACATCCTAGTTCTGGACAGTGGATGTTCAGGACATATGACTGGAAATAAAGCCATGCTATCAGACTTTGTGGAAAAAGCTGGCCCGGGTGTTTCTTATGGAGATGTCAATATGGGAAAAACTCTGGGATATGGTAATATCAATCTTGGGAATGTCATCATTGAAGCAGTAGCTATTGTCATAGGACTTAAACACAATCTGGTAAGTGTGAATCAAATCTGTGACAGAGGTTATCATGTGGATTTCTTTGAAGAACACTGTGAAGTTGTAAGTAATTCTACAGGAAAAGTAGTTCTGAAAGGTTACAGACATGGTAATATATATGAAGCCAGACTTTCAACAAACTATGATGGCCTGCAATCTGTCTGTTAAGTAGAGCATCAATTGAAGAAAGCTGGAGTTGGCACAAGAGACTCTCTCATTTAAATTTCAACAACATAAATGATCTAGTAAAGAAAGATCTTGTGAGAGGACTGCCAAAATCAGTATTTGCTCCTGATGGCCTTTGTGATTCATGTCAAAAGGTAAAATAAAGAAAATCTTTGTTCAAGAGCAAAAATGAATCCTCAATTCTTGAGCCTAATCACTTACTACATGTTGATCTATTTGGTCCAGTCAATGTCATGTTAATTGCAAAGAAGAAATATGCTATGGTTATAGTGGATGAGTTCATAAAATACACTTGGGTGTATTTCTTGCACAAGAAGAATGAAGCTGCATCTACTCTAACTGATTATGTCAGACAGCTGGATAAGTTGGTCAAAGATTCTGTTAAAATAATAAAAAGTGATAATGGCACTGAGTTCAAGAATTCAATCATGGAAGAGTTCTGGAACGAGCATGGAATTAAGAAGGAATTTTCTGCACCTACTCCATAGCAAAATGGAGTTGTAGAAAGAAAGAACATGACTCTCATTGAAGCTGCACGAACTATGCTTGATGAAGCAAAGCTGCCAACCTACTTTTAGGATGAAGCTGTGTAGACTGCTTATTTTAAACAGAATGCTACACTCATAAACAAGCATGGAAAAACACCATATGAGATGGTGAAGAAAAAGAAGCCAAATCTAAAATACTTTCATGTATTTGAATGTAAGTGTTTTGTTTTTAAGACTCATCCTGAATAGCTGTCAAAATTTGATCCAAATGCTGATGAAGGAATTTTTGTTGGATATCCACTTTCCACAAAAGCCTTCAGAGTCTACAATTTAAGAACAAGGGTTGTCATGGAATCTATAAATGTATCTTTTGATGATAAAAAGATTACTGGACTTGAAGATTTCAATAATCATAATCAGTTGAGATTTGAAAATAAAGATTTAAATTCTGATTCTGTAAATTCTGATGACCTAAATCCCGATCCTGTAAGTTCTGACGGGTTAAATTTTGATGTCATTGAAATTATGGTAATTACTCCAAGGGAAAATGCACCTGTTCAGGGGGAGCAAGATGATGATCCTACCACAACTCAAGACTCTCAAGAAGTATCAGAACCTGTCACTGGCTTTTCAAGTTCTGATTCATCAAGTTTAGATAAGCCAAATTTTGATAATTCTGCAAACTCTGATTCTTCAATTCCTGAAGGATCCAACTCAAATTCTGAAATTTTAGAGAGCATAACTTCAGGGGGAGCATCAATAAATACTGATGGAGACAACCTGGATCATGGGGGAGGATCCAGTTCTAGAGAACAACTTCCATCTGCAAGGAAGTGGACTAAAGCACATACACCTGACTTAATAATTAGAGATCCTGAAGCAGGTGTCAAAACTAGATCAACAACATAAAATGAATGTCTCTATCATTCCTTTTTATCTCAGACTGAACCAAAGAAAGTGGAAGAAGCTCTTCAAGATGCTGATTGGGTGCAAGCAATGCAGGAAGAGTTAAATGAATTTGAAAGAAATAAAGTCTGGACCCTAGTGCCAAGACCAAAGAACAGATCAATTATTGGCACAAAATGGGTGTTTAGAAACAAAAATGATAGTGATGGCATAATTACAAGAGACAAAGCAAGGATGGTTGCTAACGGTTACTCTCAACAGGAGGGTATTGATTATGATGAAACATTTGCTCCAGTTGCTAGATTGGAAGCCATTAGAATCTTTTTTGGCTTATGCTGCTCACAAGAAGTTTAAAGTCTTTCAAATGGATGTGAAAAGTACTTTTCTCAATGGAGAATTGGAAGAAGAGGTATATGTTGAACAACCTTCAGGATTTGTAGATCCAAAATTTCCTAATCAAGTCTACAGACTTGATAAAGCACTTTATGGCCTTAAGCAAGCTCCAAGAGCATGGTATGAGACTTTAGCTCAATTTCTTTTGAAAAGTGGATTTAACAGAGGCACAATTGATAAAACATTGTTCTACCTCAACCAAGGAAATGACTTACTTTTGGTACATATATATGTTGATGATATCATCTTTGGTTCTACAAATGCCAAACTTTGTGAAAGGTCTGCAAAGCTAATACAGTCAAGATATTAAATGAGTATGATGAGAGAACTTAGCTATTTTCTGGGACTTCAAGTCAAGCAAAATGAAGAAGGTACTTTCATAAATCAATCTAAGTACACCAGAAATTTACTCAAGAAATTTAGAATGCAAGATTGTTCAACTGCATCCACTTCCATGACCACTGCAACCAAGTTAGATAAAGAAACTGGAGCACCAGTAGATATTACTAACTACAAAGGTATGGTTGGCTCTTTACTCTATTTAACTGCACCTGATATCATGTATGCTACATGTCTCTGTGCAAGATTTCAGGCTGATCCAAGAGAACCTCATCTAATAGCTGTGAAAAGAATTTTCAAGTACCTCAAAGGTACAGCTGATATAGGATTGTGGTATCCTAGAGAATCAGATTTTAAGCTAATAGGTTACTCAGATGCAGATTTTGCAGGATGCAATATAGACAGGAAAAGCACTAGTGGAAGCTGTCAATTTCTTGGAGGCAGATTGGTTTCTTGGTTTAGCAAGAAACAGAAATCAATTTCCACATCAACTACAGAAGCAGAATATATTGCTGCAGGAAGCTGTTGTGCACAGATTCTTTGGATGAAGAATCAGGTACTAGACTATGGGTTAGAATTTTCTAAAATACCCATTTACTGTGACCATCAAAGTGCTATTGCTTTGACAGGTAATCCAGTTCAACACTCAATGACAAAGCACATCATCATTAGGTACCATTTCATAAGGAAACATGTGATGGAAGGTACAGTGGAATTGCATTTTGTTCCAACAGATCAACAACTAGCAGATATCTTCACCAAACCATTATGTGAAGCTACTTTTACAAGACTGGTAAATGAACTTGGAATGGTTTCAGGTTCTTTCTCAAAATCTGCTTAGTTTTTGTTCTCATGCATCAGACTTTATGATCAGTGTTTACAGATTGTCTTATCTTCATGTAATATGTGCTTACACTATAATATATTAAATATTGATTGTTATCTGATGTGATTCTATATACTCTGATAGTATTTTGAATGTTCTGTGACTATTCAATCCAATGAGGATTACTTTGCTAGATGTTGACCTGGTAGTCTTTAACATACTAGAAATCCCATGTTTGAATTAATTATTTATGTGGAAATTAGTTACACAAGCAAATTATGATTTTGAGCTTAGTCAAATTTACTTTGTGTATCTTATTACTAAGTCACAAACTAGATTTTTGCTTCTTATCTGTCAAATTATGATGTCAGTAAATCTTAAGAATGAACTACATTATTTGATAAGCCTCACTTATCTGAAGAAAAGAAATGAAAAGAAATTGAAGTCAGGTACTCCTTTGATATCTAGAGTAAATATATGAAAGGGAAGACCCAAGTGCATTGCTGGTATTAAGTTATATGCATTAGAAAAGTAAATAAATTTTTCTTGGAGACTTTTCACATTCTCTGAGTACTGGAGAAATAATCTGATAATAGCATAAATTCTGATAGCATTTGTGAGTCACTTACACTAAGAAGTCATTGTAAAAAGAATGTCAAAAGATGCATAAAATGAGCACAAACAGTTGAGGTGGAATCTTGCATAAATTTATTCTATAGTAGACTTCAAAATTAAAGACAGATTTTAAGTACTTTTCTTAGTTATGCCTTATTTCTAAGATATACTGAAGTTTATCAGACTTTAATCTTTATCTGATCATTTGCAAATGCACATACTCTCACTCAATATGAATGATGAAAATGACTGTGGTGATCAAGTTGTTTATGACAAACAGTTAAGTATTATTTGCATAAATTCTGAGGACAAGTTCTGATGAAAAATCTGATGATTAAACTCTGAAGAAACAAGTCAATATTTGTATGAAGAATCACAGAAACAGAGAATCACTTTTTGAGTACAGAAGCCATATTCTGATGACCGTTAAATTATGATAATAATCAAGTTCTGATGCAAATCCTGATGGAAACTCTGATGCTTACGTGGCATTATTTATTTACTTGACTTATTTGTGGTTTTACTGTAACAGTCATATTTTATTAGAAAATAATTAAGTGAGATAAAAATAGTCATAATCATTTAGTTAGTGGGAAACGTGTTTGCCTTGACAATTGCATATGCACAATAATTACTACTTATTTCTCGTGCCCACTAACTACTGCTTTAACTATTTACTGGCTGACAGGTGTAAAGTGTCTGTTTTACTTCCAAAAAGAGCTGTTGAGTGGAGAGAGTATATATGGGAGTTAAAAGATTTTACAATCTTTTACCTACTTTTCTTATTCTCTAATCTCTTTTATTCTCTTTCTCTAATATTCTCTGAAGCCATTTTTCTTACAGGCATTTTATCAAACACCTTGTAAACAAACATTTTCTCACTTATTTCTTTACAGAAATGGAACCCAAAGATGTAATCTATGATGGAGCCAAGTTTGTTCCTAATAATTACATGGCTATTCTTTCTAAGGACGAGGCTCCTTCAGAACTTCATTTCGTCCAAGACTTTCTTGCTCCAAGTGAAATAGGCTATGCACTGACCCAACCCCAGGCTCTCTCGGGGAAACAAATTCTGGAGTTTTGGAGGTCAGGAGAATATGATGATGGTGGTGCAATTGGGTCCCCAAGCATCATATTTACAATAGGGGAGGATGAGCAGGTGGTGACTTTGTCAACTGTTTGACAAGCACTACATTTTCCAGAAGACTGCACTTTCAGTTTATCAATTGAGTGTCGGCCCTTCAGCAAATGATGGCAAATCTGGGCTATGAAAAGTCTTTGGCAAAGCTGGGACAATTGAAGAGGCCCCACATCAGGAGGGAGTGGAGTTTTTTCTTTGACTGCATTATAAAAGCTTTTGCCAACAAGTGCTCCAACTTTGATACTATACCCATAATGAGTCAGCAAATCGGGTATGCTCTCTTGAATCAAAAATATTTTGATTATGCAAGTGCTATTTTAGGTTTCATAGGTGATAGGATGACAGAAGATAGAAACATAGTTTATTTTGCTAGATTCTGTCAGCTTATATACATTTTCTGTTGTTCTGATGCACCTCAGAATTTTAGTGAGACAATTCAACCCTTTAAACTTGCAAAAAGGGCTTTCACTGACTTATTATCTACTGATAATACGAAGACTATACTAAAACCCCTCCAAATTCCCCAGTCAGTCAAACAGGTCTTAGTAAACTCCGATCCAAACACCTATACTGCCATATATCCTGATGTACAACCATCCCAACCTCCATCAGCACCTACAACCACTACACAAACAGCTCAATCTTCTCAACCACAACCACAACCTACCATCAGAACATATTTCAAACCAGCACAATCCTCTCACCCACAACCATCTGCTACAACATCAAGACCCAAACCTTCAAGAGCAAAATCAGTTCCTAAATCTCCACCAAGGAGAAGAAGGATGATACTAAGGGATGAGTCTGATGAAGAAGAGGAGCAAGTCCAGGTTCATGCATCAGAACCTGTGATAGTAGAAGCTGAAGGGTCAACCCATCACAAAAAGACTGAAGCTGAGGGTTCGGATATTTTGAAGAGGAAAAGAACTATAAGTTCTGATGCTGCTCAGGAAACTCTTTCACTATCCAGGAGATCAAAGAAACAGAGAGCGGGGAGGCATTTGGCACAACCTCATTTTAAGGATACTCAAGAAGCTGAGGAAGGGGATCAGGAACCTCTGATCTCATCAGAACCTGTTGTAATTGAAGCTTTGCCATCCCCACCTCAAGCTAAAGACACTGTTCCAAAAACAGTGATACACCTCCTGTCTCTCCAGTTAAAGAAACAAAAGTTAAAGATTCAGGTTTAAGTCCAGAAATTGATATCCACAGGCTGAACATTCCAACTGTGCTCTATCTGGAAGCTCCAACTGCAGTTCAGCCATCTATTGTTAATTCTCCAATCTTACAGGTTGATTTACCATCTACACCAATTCTGGATCTAGAACCTGAAGATCGGAATTTAGATGAAGCTGGTACAACATCTCGTTTAGTTACACAAACTCTGGTGTTATCAGAAGATGAGGAGATATTAGCAAGTTCTGGAGACAGTGCTCCAGTAAATGCTCCCATTCTTGGAAAGGAGGCATTGATTCAAAAGTTTGTTGAAAAAGAAGCTTCTGTTCCTTGGGAAGAAACTCACAGAGGGGTTGAGTGGACCAAGAAATGGAATGAATTTGATTTCATTCCAAGCTCAAAAGGTATGACAGAGCATATTGCTAAAGCTGATGAGTTGTTAACAAACTCTGATTTCAAGACACAACTCAAAGTCACAGCTCTAAGTACTAAACATCTTCAAGGTCTGCACTCCACAACTCATGAAAAAGTTGACAAACTTCTGGAAAAAGCTGATAAGCTGGATATGGAGATCAAGCTAGACAAAAAGAGGTTTATCAGACCTATACATGAGAAAGTTGAAGCTATTGTGAAAGTTCAAGAAAAGCAACAGGCCCAAATTATTGAGGTCCTGAAGAATGAAGCCACTCAGCAAGCTCAACTGAATGACATTCAATCTTCAGTAGAACTTCTTCCTTCTCTCTTACTACCAGATGATGCCAAAAAAGGGGAGAAGGTAGTTAAGTCCAAATGCTCAACTAGTCAAATTCTGAAGAAAAAGGATGACAATAAGGATGACCAGGGAAACCCTAGCAAGGGCAAGGGTCAAGGTCAAGGGCAAAGCAGCAAAGTTTCTTCAAGGAAACTAATTTCTGATACTAGCAAATCTTCTATACAGAAGAAGACAAGTTCTGAAGCTGTAAATGTTCAAGCTCAGATATCAAGTACTGATAATCAAAATCTAATATCAAGTTTTGATGTTCTGATTCAAGGAGGAAGTAAAGACTCTTAGAAGTTCTTGCAAACTCTGAAGCTCAAGGGAAGGGAGACTACAGTCTATTATAAAGATCCCAAGATTAAGGCACTTGATGAAGAAATTGCTAGAAGATTATTTCTCAAACTTAATCCTGGAATAGATTTAGAGACTTTAAAGGAGAAAGAAACTAGATTTGCAGCTGAGAAGACAAATCTTAAGTCTAAAGATTCTGATGCAAAGAAACCTCCAAGGCCTAAGACAAAAGACATTGTGATCAAGGAAAAGTTAAATTCTGAGGCTTCAAAGTCCAAGACAAGATCACAAGTTGAAACTGATCCCAAAGATAAGGGGAAAGGAAAAATTGATGAACCAACAAAGCCACAGGAGATAAAGATTCCTCAAATCCTGATGAAATATGTATGCAAATTGGTTCAAGTATTTGATGATGCTGCTGCAGTAGATGAAACTGTTCAAACTCTGAAGAGAAGGAAGATAACTGAAGAATCTAAAACAACCTCTGACACAGCTCAAGTTATTCAGAATGAAGAACGACAAGTTACAGAAGAAACAGCAAATCCTGATCAAGTCATCAAGACATCAACCTCTAACAGTGCTCAAGTTGATTTGAATAAATTGACATTTACTGATAAGAGAAAACTCCTATGGAAGAATGTTAATCCATCAGATCCTAAGAAAAGCCAGCTGCTATATGATTTCATGACTGTTGGATTGAAAGCCAGAGAAGTAAGAGACAGAGCTGGATTAGGTTCTGAAGAAGCCAAAATCAAGACAGGAGTTGAAGTGCTTATAAGAGATCCATTTTTATTGACTGACAAACCTCTTGAAGAAGTTACACAGAAATACCTTGACAAGGTTATATCTATTCAAGTGGTACTGGATGCTCATGATAAGCATAATGTCAAAGAAAATCTAATTCTATTTCTTGAAGATGGAATAACATATCAAATGTCAGAATCAGATGTGCTGAACAAATCTCTGAAAGAACTTCAATTCTTTCATTATCTTTTAGAGATAAAGTCTGAGATTACCAGGAGATGGTCAAATTTTATAATGAAGACCATAAGGGATAAAGCAAGAATTCATGGTTCAAGGGTTACATAATTCATTCCTAATATAGTTGAAGATGATGGAAGTGAAATTCCAATGAAGAAGGATTCCGCTAAACTTGAAGTGATTCTGAAAGAGAAATGTTTGTGCTATAATGAAGACTCTTCTCATCCAAGGGTGATCAGACTTGGTGATGGTTTAGAAAGAAATCACATCTCAGCACTTAGGACTGCAATCTACCAGATTAGAAGTAAAGATGAAGAGTTGAAGCAAGTCAAAGCTACACTAGCTCAAGTCCTGAGGAATAAAGAAGAAAAGCTGATATCAAACTTTGTCAAGAATCACTTTGGATTCAGATTGACTCAGTAAAATTGGTTAAAGCTACAAGGACTGTAAGTTGTAATTAGTTGTCTAATTAAACTCTCATTGCATTTGTACTTAAATGTTTTTGACATCATCAAATCTATTAACTTGTATATTTTTCATAATTTACAAGTCGGGGGAGATTGTTAGATATATTTGAGATGTCATGTCTAATCTAATTTGTGTTTAGTTTTGAGAACTTAACAACAGGACTTATCAGGACTTATCAGGACTTACTGAAATCAGAACTTACTGAAGTCAGAACTTAATATAAGAACTTAAGGCGTCAGAAGATATATATCAGGACTTAAGTGCGGGAAGACTTCAGATAAGGAATATGGCTGATTTATAGGAGAAGATCTAGATTAAAATAAAAGAAGATATGCATGAAGAGTTAGAGGACTAGAAGACTTGTAGAAGATATCTGATTAAAATAGGAGATAGAATTATATTCCATATCAATTAGAAGATATCTTGTAACTGTGTACTATATAAACACAGCTTAGGGTTTACACTATAAGTGTTATCATTTACGAGAACATTATACATTGTAACCTAGCATCTCTTACTGACACTGTTCATCACTGAGAGAGAACAACAATTCTATTGTAACAGAGTTTATTTGAATATACTTGATCTTTGTTACATACTTGTGTTGAAATCGATTTGATTGTATAAACATTATATTCAACCCCCTTCTATAGTATTGAGTGACCTAACATTGATTTAAATTCATGTTTAATAAATTGTAAAAGCAACCGTTGGATCGTTATATTAGAGATTGAATCTGGCACATTAGATCTAAAGCACACAGATTGCTGACATGTCACTAAATTCAACTGTCATCGGTAGTATTTAAGAGTGTCATTTTATATTTTCAATTTCCATCAATTTATATCATTATAAATATTATAATACATTTTAACAACTCATTATTTAAGTAAATTGAAATAAAATCATGATTTTGGTTAATTTTATCATAAATTAATACCTCCAAATTATAAATATCATCAATCAGTGTGTGCGGTAATATTTAGTATTATGTTTATTTATACCTTATTTGTTAAATAATCAAGTAACAACGACTAACAATTCTTACAATTTTACATATAATATTTTATTTTAACCGTTTTAACATCTGTACGGTTGTATCGTTCAATGTTTATTCTGAAAAATGGGAACATTGTAGGGTTAGGATCTCAAATAATTTTTGTATTTTTTATCTGATATTGTTCATTCATAAATTATAAATAATATATAAATACAATGAATCAATAAATTATAAATAATATTGTTACATATTGAATTCTGAATGATCAGAAGAAGCTCAGGATCTGGCTGTTCGGGTGATATCAGGATCTAATGTACTGTCAAGATTTGGCATGTCATCAGTATTTGAATGTGATCAGTATTTGAAAATAATCAGCATTGGAGGATTTGTTCTGTTCCTTATAATGTGGAACAGATATCTGTTACGTCTGAGTTATAGGACTTTATCTGTTTAATTTAAGATATGTATCAGTTTTAGTTAGTTTTTGATAATGCATATCTTAGATTAATTTATTGTAGTTGTGTAGTTTAAACACAGTTTAGGTCATCACTTAGTTGATATACTCGAGGATCATTCGACCTAGCAGCTCTCAAGAACATCAGTATTTCTTGAGAGGATTTTTGTAACAGTTCTTATCAGAAATATAAAAACCTGTTATATTTTATTACTTGTTCGAAACATTTATACAATTGTATCTAACCCCCTTAAACAATTGTATCTTTACTGGGAAACAATTGGTATCAGAGCTCATTGATAAATTTACAATCAGAAACGATATAAACATGTCTCTAAACAAGTATGAAACCATTAAAATTCCCTTTCTAAAAAAGACTGAATATCCAACATGGAAGGTGAAGATGCTCATATACCTGGAAGTTACAGATCCAGATTATCTAGACGTAATCAATGATGGACCCTTCATGCCAACAAAACTGGTGCTTGTAACTCCTACTGTTGCTGAACATTATCAACTGAAGGAGAAGACAGAATGGACACCAGAAGAGAAAGTAGTTGTGCTGAAAGATGCAAAGGTAAGAAACATTTTGCATAACAGTCTTGATTCTGTGATGTCAAACAGGGTTATAGCCTACAAGACTGCCAAAGAGATCTGGGATGCTCTTGAAACTCAATGTCAAGGAACCGTGGCCATCAAGAAGAACAGAAGGGCTGTTCTGATTCAAGAATATGAACACTTTAAGGCCAAACCTGATGAAAGTCTCACTGACATCTATGATAGATTTTTGACCCTGCTAAACAGTCTGTCTTTGGTGGGAAAGGTGTATGATCGAGAGGAGTCAAACACAAAGTTTCTGAGAGCCTTGAGTGAAGAATGGGAGACTCAGACTTCAATCATACGACATCAGTATGATCTGGAAGTAATTACTCTGGATGAAGTCTATGGCATGCTGAAAACTTATAATTTGGAAGTTCAGCAAAGGACAGAGAGGAAAAGCAATAAAGGGAAATCTGTTGCTTTGAAAGTGAATGATAAAGCTTCAAGAGAAAAGTCAGCTAGAGCTGCAAGAAAGAAGAACAATTTTCCAGAATCAGATACTGATGATTCATCATCAAATCCTGATGATGATACTGATTCTGAAACTGATGAGTACATAACAGATTCTGATGTCATGCAAATGGCCGCATTGCTGGTTAAGGGCTTCAAGAGGATGCAATTAAGGAAGTATAAAAACAACAGAAGCTTCAGAAAGAAGTTTACTGGAAGTGAAAGGAAGTCAACCGGGAGAAAAGATGGAAATGACTCTAGAGCTGGGAAGGTAGACAGGACAAAGATCAAATGTTAGAACTGTGATGAACCTGGTCACTTTGCCACAGAGTGCAAGAAAACAAAGCATGACAAAGGGAAGGGTAAAGTCCTAATCACATCAAGCAAGAATTGGGTGGACTCCTCTGATTCTGAAGATGAAGACACATGTCATGCACTGATGGCCAGTCTTGATGATCCTGCTGCTTCTGAGCCTAAGGTACAAACTTCTTTCTTCTCTTTTGATACTGAAAACATATCTGAATTGAAGTCTATTCTTAAATCTTTGCATGGTAATTTTAAGAATAAGACCTTAGAAAATGATAGACTTATAACTGAAATTGAGATCCTAAAGTCTAGGAATGAACATTTAGAGTATGACTTAATAAATCAGATAGATTTGAAGAAAGAATGTGAGAGAGCTATACATTCAGTTAAGATTCTTGAGGCTAGATACAATATGTTAGAAAAGGATCTAGAAAATGAGAGAAAAACTCTTAAAGCCTGGACTGTTTCAGGCAAAAAGGTTCAAGAGATAATCTCAAAGAAGAACTGGAAAGAATGCTTAGGCTATAAAGATGGAGTTAAGGATGTTGACACTGAAAATAAAATTACTCTTAAAACTCATGTTAATTTATCTCTTCAGAAGCTAATGAACCCAAATCCACTTTTGAAAAGGGTTCAACATCAGTATCACAAGAAAAACTGGTAAGTGATAAAACTCTAAGAAAGGAAAGCAAGGAAACCATTATGTCTGTTAAGAAAGAAAAGAACATAGGACTTTTGTCAGCAAGACAATTGAAAAAGAAAATATTTGAGGCTACTGATAAACCTCAAGCAAAAAGTCCTAAAAGAAACAGGAATGGTAAGCAAGGAATTTCTAAGGATTCAAATTACAAGGTTGTTCCCAATGCTCCTAGGAAAACTTGTTTTAACTGTGGAAATACTAATCATCTTGCTATTGATTGTAGGAGGAATAAGAAAAAGAAAACTGCTATTATTGAGTCTGATGTTAGGGGTGGATTAGTATTTTATAAGCCACAAAATCCTTATTTTCATTGTGGTAGTAGCTGACATTCAATTTATACTTGTAGTTCTTATCACAAGTTGTATCATAATTACTATGAACCGTTGCCTAGGTTTTGTAAAGAAATGAGTATCCCCAGGAAGTAAGAAAACAAGAATAAAGTTGCATGTGTGCTTAATTCTGTTGGTTTTAGTAAATCTGCTTCTGACAAAACAAATCCTGACAAAGGAAAAACTGTCAAAAGTACTCCTGACATACAAAGGCTTAAGTTGTCCAAAAAGAGGGCCCAACAAGTATGGGTCCTTAAAAATTCTTCTAATTAATTATTTTTCTAATTACAGGATAACAAGAAAAATACACTTATTTTGGATAGTGGATGTTCAGGACACATGACTGGAAATAAATCCCTGCTGTCAGAATTTGAAAAGAAGGCTGGCCCAGATGTATCTTATAGAGATGGAAATGTAGGACATACTATGGGATATGGCAACTTGATAATTGGAAAAGTGGCAATAGAGAATGTAGCTCTGATGAATGGACTGAAGCATAATCTTCTGAGCATCAGTCAAATCACTAACAAAGGTTATATGTGGTATTCTATGACTCATACTGTGAAGTTGTTCATAACAAGTCAAAGGAAATTGTCTTGATAAGATAGAGACATGGTAACATTTATGAAGCAAGGCTACACGAAAGTCTTGAAAAGGAAGCTACTTGCCTTATCTCTAAGGCATCAGTAGATGAGAGCTGGAACTGGCATAAGAAGCTCTCACATCTCAACTACAATTCAATCAATGAACTTGCCAAGAAGGAGCTCGTAAGAGGATTTCCAAACATGCTATACTCAAGTGATGGACTTTGTGATGCTTGCTAAAAGTCTAAACAAAGAAGAGTATCTTTCAAAAGCAAAACATAATTCTCTATCTCTGAGCCATATCACATGCTGTACCTGGATCTTTTTGGACCATTGAACATAATGTCCATCAACAAGAAAAGGTACACACTTATAATTGTTGATGATTTCACTAGATATACATGGGTTTATTTTCTACACAGGAAGTATGAAATTCCAGAAATTCTGCTGGACCACATAAGGCAAATTGAAAATGGATCTACTCATAAACTGAAAATCCTGAGAAGTGATAATGGCACTGAATTCAAGAACTCAAAGATGGAGGAATTCTGCAAGTACAAAGGCATAGAGCAACAATTCTCAACTCCTGGTACACCTCAGCAAAATGGTGTTGTTGAGAGGAAGAACAGAACCTTGATTGAAGCTGGCGGAACTCTGCTAGAAGAAGCAAAACTACCCACTTACTTTTGGGCTGAAGTAGTAAACACAACATGTTATACTCAGAATATCACTCTGATAAACATACATGGTGTTACTCTTTATCAAATGCTAAAAGAAAAGAAGCCCAGTCTCAAACATCTTCATGTATTTGGATGTAAGTGCTTTGTTTTGGGAACTCATACTGATCAGCTTGGAAAGTTTAAATCAAAGGCTGATAAAGGAATCTTTGTTGGATACTCACCATCAAAAGCATACAGAGTGTTCAATCTGAGAACATATACTATAGTAGTCTCCATAAATGTATCTTTTGATGATAAGAAGATTTCTGGTTTTGAAGAAGACACTCATGAAAGTTTAATCTTTGCAAATGAAAATGCATTGTTGGAATCTGGATCAAACTCTAATGAACTGTCAAATCCTGACACTCCTTCATATTCTGAAGATAATCACTGTACTAATGAACCTGCACATATTGAGGGGGAGCAACAGCAAGGGTCAACTGATGGTACCAACACTGAAGAATCATCTCAAGATTCTTCTCAATGTAATCTCTCAGAATCCAATGCTGATTCAACATCAGATGAACATGAGTCAAGTCCCAATATCTCCTCAGGAGATAATACAACAGATTCAGAGGGAGCCTCTAATGCATTTGAAGAGGCATACAATTCAGGGGGAGCATCTAGCTCCAGAAGGATACTTCCCAGTGCTAGAAAGTGGACTATAGATCATACTCCTGATCTGATCATTAGAAATCCTGATGATGGTATAAAGACAAGAAGTGCAACTCAAAATGAATGTTTATATCACAATCTACTTTCAAAAGAAGAGCCAATGAAAGTAGAAGATGTGCTCAAGGATGCAGATTGGGTCATGGCTATGCAAGAAGAATTGAATGAATTTGAAAGAAATAAAGTATGGAAGCTGGTGCCAAGACCTAAGAACAGGTCAATTGTGGGCATAAAGTGGGTCTTCACAAACAAGACTGATTCTGATGGAACAATCATCAGAAACAAGGCACGCTTGGTAGCTAAAGGATATTCCCAATCGGAAGGCATTGAATATGATGAGACATTTGCTCCTGTTGCTAGGCTGGAAGCAATCAGAATCTTATTGGCATATGTTGCTCATAAGAAGTTTCAAGTCTTCCAGATGGGTTTCAAAAGTGCATTTCTCAATGGAGAACTTGAAGAAGAAGTCTATGTTGAACAACCACCAGGATTTGTGGATCCTAAATATCCTGACTATGTTTACAGACTTGATAAAGCACTTTATGGACTGAAGCAAGCACCTAGAGCATGGTATGAAACCCTTGCTCAGTTTCTACTTGAAAGTGTCAAAAGAGGTACAATAGATAAAACCCTATTTTATCTAAATAAAGGTAAAGATTTGCTTTTAGTCCAAATTTATTTGGATGATATCATTTTTGGATCAACTAATCAAACACTGTGTGATAAGTTTTCAATGTTGATGCAATCAAGATATCAAATGAGTATGATGGGAGAGATGAGCTACTTCATAGGCTTGCAGATTAAACAGACTGATAATGGTATCTATATCAATCATTCCAAGTACACAAGAAATCTACTAAAGAGGTTTAATATGCAAGAAAGTGCAACTACAAGTACTCCTATGGCAACTGCTACAAAACTTGATCCACATGAAGGTACATGAGTTGATGTGACAACCTATAGAGGTATGATTGGTTCTATGTTATACCTAACTGCTAGCAGGCCAAACATTATGTTTGCCACTTGTTTGTGTGCAAGATTTCAGGTAAATCCAAGGGAGCCGCATCTTATTGCAGTAAAGAGAATTTTCAGATACCTCAAGGGTACTGTTTCACTTGGACTTTGGTATGCAAGGGAAGCTGATTTTGCATTATGTGGTTATTCATATGCTGATTTTGCTGGATGCAAAATAGATAGAAAGAGTACATCAGGGAGCTGTCAGTTCTTGGGAGGCAGATTAGTCTTATGGTTCAGCAAGAAGCAGAAATCTATTTCTACTTCAACTACTGAGGCTGAATATATTGCAGTTGGAAGTTGCTGTGCTCAGTTGTTATGGATGAGAAATCAGCTTATGGACTATGTATTATCATTCTCAAAAATTTGTATTTATTGTGATAATCAAAGTGCTATTGCTATGACAGGAAATCCGGTACAACACTCTCTTACAAAGCACATCAGTATTAGATATCACTTCATAAGAGAGCATGTCATGGAAGGAACCATAGAGCTTCATTTTGTTCCCATTGATCAGCAGCTGGCTGATATCTTCACACAGCAATTACCTGAAGCAACATTTACAAAGCTTGTGATTGAACTTGGTCTGGAACACAGCTGTGGTAAATCCAACACATACTGGCTTTTCCTTTGAGTATAAGGTCCAAAGATATGAAGCTGATGCTAACATTCTGCTTTAAGCCTTGAGATTGCCTTCTCTTGATGGTGCTCCTGATCCTCATACCAATGAGCAGTTGTTTGATATGCTAAGGACTTTAGGCTATCAATGAGAAATCACAACCATTGGAAAACTGGTCAGAACTAAACTGAAGAGAGAGTGAAACTTTTTCTTTGACTACATCAGTAGGTGTTTCTTGAATAAGACAACAAACAATGATGCTCTTCCATCCACTTCCCTGAGAATTGGGTACTCTCTTCTTAACTCTGGTAACTTTGATTATGGTAATACTATATTACAGTTCATAATTTCTAGGAGAGAAGATGCTTCAGGAGTAATAGGGTATACTAGGTTTTTGCAACTGCTTTTCAATTTTCTATGCCCTAATTATATGTTTGATGATGATGAATTACTCCCTGTTTTTCAAATATCTGAAAAATCAATCAATGAGCATATTAAAAGGGATGAAAAGAACAAATTTTTAGGACCTTCCTTTCTTCCTAGAGAGGTCAGGCAATTTATGTTAAGAAATAGACCTACTCCTACACAAGTGTCTGCAAATCCTGATGCTAAGACTCAAGAAATCACCCATCTTGTTTCTAACCCAAGCATTTCTTCTTCCAAACAGCAAACACAACAAGCCTCTAAATTAGCCTCCTCTGTTGTCTCTCAAAAGACATCAATTGTAACAAAAAAAGGCTGTTTAAGAAATCTGTCACATCTGGACAGAAAGTTAAACAAGCCTCACTGAATGAGAGTGAGAAGAGAGAAGACCGCTTTCCAATCAGGAAAAGAAGACTGATCATATAAGAAGATTCTGAATCAGATGATCAGATGCCAATAGGGTCCCTGTCAAAAATCAAGAAGTCCATTGATCAAAATCCTGATGACTTTATTGACACTACTAGAACCAAGGAGCCAACTACTGATGATTGTGCTCTGCTTGACAAGCTTCCATTAATTGAAGCAACTACTGAACACAAGAAAACTGCAAAGAGCTATTTGAAAAGAAAAAGTGAAGAAGTAGTTGGATACATCAGAAAGAAGAAGAAGACTCAGCCTCTTGACAAGGATGTTAGTAAACAAGAACCTAAGTCTCGAAGGGATTTAGCAACTGCAACACATCCAGTCACACAAGAACCATTTTCTCAAAGGGAAGATACAGACACTGAGGCTGCATAGATCATTGTTAATATTGCTCAGAGTGATATTGTTGCTGACTCTGTTCAACTACTCCAGGAAAAGCAAACTCATCAGGAGATACTGTCAAAGGTGGATGCAATCATAAATGATCTTATTTTTGAGATGAGCACACAAGAACCTTCACCAAGCATTGGTGAAGTAACTCAAATATCTCAGAATCCACAAGAACCATCAGTTCAAAGTACTGATGTTGGTCTTTCACCTTCTCCTGACAGATCAAATCCTGATGATATAACAGCTTCTACTGAGAATCATCGTTCAACTGCACTAGCTACAATTGATGATCCATTACTAGTTGGTAGTTTGAAAAAGCATCCTGATGTGCTGTTTGTTCCTCCACTTTCATCACTTCCACTTGAGGAATCACCTTCAGGTATTGCTAACTTCTCATATATTCTCATGTTTGTATGATTATAAATAGTCTCTTATTTGAGGTTACCTCTATTTATATGACAAGCATACAACTCTTCTCAGCCATCTCTTATTTCTTTGCTATATGTGTGATTGAGCCTTTCTGTGAGACTGTGTGAATATATCATATTTAAAAAAAGAGGAGAGAAAAATATTTTGAGTGGCAGTCTCCTGTACTGGCAAAAGGAAGTAGTTTTGAGATAAGAATCTTAGGAATTTTTCTTTACTTATAAAGTTTCTTCTGTGAGAATAATGTTACTCTTAAAAGTAATATATTGTGTGAGAAGTGATAAGATCACTTGAAAAGAACAGATAGATTTAGGTGTTACCATGTTTCTGTTTCAGGATCACATCAGCCACAGGCGTCTCTTGCAAAGAATCTGGATAAAGGCAAGGCAATTCTACCTGATTCTGCACATTCTTTTGATGGTTTGTCTGATTCTGATAATTAAAGTGATGTAGATGATTCTGATTCATCTCAGCTTAAGTCTGCAATTGATGCATCTAAGAAGTCCAATGTTGGTTCTTCTTCGCACTTCAATGAAAATTCCTCTTATTACAATGTTGATGCTAAACACTTTAGATAGACAGAGTGGGATTATAAATGTAGACTTACGAATTATTCTATCTCGTCTGCGGTTGGCCTGCAACACATTCATCGTGCCTATGATGAAATTCAAACTCTTGATCTGAAGTTGCATCTTAAGGCCTCAACCATTTCTGTTAAAGGAAATCACTCTGAACTAGATGAAATGAAAAAGTCTAATGCTGGTGTCAAAGAGAAAATTGATGGATTTTTGCTTCACACACCTAACTCAACTGAAATCAAGAGTGTGAAAAATACCATCAAAGATGTTGTTAAATATCAAGACATCATGGCCTCTAGACTTTCATCCTTAGAAGACAAGGTTTCTTCTATAGGTAACAAACTGGATGCTGTAATGCCCTCCAGACCCGGGGTATAAGTCTAGGAGTTACTAGCTAATTACCAAACCTATACAATCTGATTAACAAATAATAAAGAAATGAATCTAAACCCATTTTATACTAATCATGATCTTTTTAGGTTGAAGTATGAAAGCAAGAACCACTAACTACTTTATTACAAACCAAATTCAAAATCGTACAAACTCTCTTTATTACAAACAATTGTCTAACCAGTTTTAAACTACTTTCATCTTTTATTCAAACACACACACACTACTATCTACACTCCACCTGTTCGGGCAACTCAAAGCTTTCTTCTTGGATTAGGATCAACACCTTGGGTATGAGAGAATCCCGAGGCTTGACCCGCTTCTTTACCACTCGAGTCCCGATGGGTTTCATATTCCTTCTTAATTGAAAATAATAAGGTGAATAACAACAAAAAGGGTGAGCCAAAAATTGCTCAACAAGTTCGTAAAATATAAATAGTGTTAAAGCAATTTAAGTGAAACGGTAACCTGGGTAAATCTACAAAGATATAACCCCACGAGAATCGAAAGAAGGCCATTACTGGCGAATATAAATGAACTAAACTGGACACAAGTTCGCATCTATACCCTGCTGATCAGCCAGAATACAATGCAGATCTATATCCCACTATATAGATCCCGTCGGGCACCCAGGCACTACGGCCCATCTCAAGGATCCGGTTATATTCCGGTCCTTAGGATTAAGTAAACTTAACCCCAAAGTATCATTATCCAGTCCGTGGAATAGCAACCGGAACAATCGGTATGCTTTGACATATTCTAATCACCAGAATATATCAATATTTGTGAGTAACAATTGGAATATGAGCAATGAATTCAAATGAATAGGAGAAATCAAGAATCAAAATGAAATATGAACAAGAGAATCAAAAGAGTGCAAGCGTGATAAGAATATGAAGAAATATCACTATTCTGAAAGTAGAAAACGGGAAAAACTTGCCTTCTACGCGACTCACTGCAATTAAGTCACCTTCATCTATCACCGACTCAACCTGCCTTGCTGGCTTAGCTTCTGTTAGAAAAATAGCCTGATTTAGTCATTTCGTAATTCAATTGCGTCTTGAATCGACTTCCCATCGTTCCTATTACCTACCCATGCGCTTATGACTGACTCGTATATTATATATTAGCAAGTAAGACTCGATTAACCACATAATACAGATAAGCACATAACCACATAATTATTTTATAATTAAAAATAATTTTTAGAATCAAAATCAACTCGCTGATCGCTCAACTGATCATTATCTGACTCGTTTCCTATTTTTTTGGAATTTTTTGGACTCGTCTCGGCACACGATCCGACTGATAATCAAACAAATAACAAAGTCAACTAATTTCAAGAAGAAATTAGGCTTTGATATTATTTTTGATTAAAATAATCCATTTTTCTGAGTAAAAGGGCTTTCGTTTCGCTCGAATCGGACTAACGGTCTAATTAATATCAATTAAACACGGATAATTCAGGTTAATATTCAATATAAATGATTATTACAAATTTTTAAACCCTAAAATAATTTTTAACTAATTATTTAAGAAAAATCAGAATTAAAAATGATTTTTCTATAATTATTGGAATTAAAATGAATTTATTATAATTTATTGAAAATTATTTGATTAATTATCAAAATAATTAATCATTTTTAAATAATTAATAATTAATTAATAATTAATAAATAAATAATAATTAATTGAGAAAATAATTAAATCTGATTTTTAGAAAATATTTCAGAATTATTTATAATATAAATAAATTAATTAACTAATTTTATTAACTAATTTATAAAATAAATAAAACTGATTTTATAATAAAAATAAAAATAAAATAAAAACAATTTGTAGAAACATTTGTCAGAAACAATATCCTGACAAAAACAGATCTAACCCGGGTATTTTACACAGGTCAAACGGGTCAAAATCCGGGTCGTGAAGAACACGCCGGATTTTGCCCAGAATCCGGCCACCGATGCAGATTCTGGTGAGCCATTTTCAGGCGAAAAATGGAACCGTTTGGTTCGTTTTTAAGCTGGGATCAATTCCAAATCATTTTGGGAATCTAATTCTGGCAACAACATCACGGAATAACCCTCAGGTCATCTTCTCCGACCAAACCGACTTCATCTCCGGCGAAGTATCAATTTTCTTCATTTGTACACGAAACTTCGATGTTAATAGCTTAAATCAAAGCTTGTTAAACACAGAATCAAAGCCCCAACACCCTATATACCTCAGCTTTCTCTAAATCAAAAATGTACAAATCAAAATTGACTATAAACCCTAGATATCGAACTATCAATTCAAGCAATTATCAGTAAAATTAATTAGCAGAAATCAATCAGAAATCATCAAACAAAGCTATTCATAACATCAATTTCAACAAATAACCTCAGAATCAAAAAGTACCAAATCGGGCATAAACCCTAGAAATCGAAAATCAAAAATAACAACTCAAAACTTGAAATTGATGGAAGAAATAGAAAGAACAGATTGAAACCTGTGAAAAACTGCTTGATTTGGTACTCGAACTGCTTGATTTGGTGCAGAAATCAGATCAAAATCAGTGTTTGATTGTTTAACCCGAATTCAAAACCCGACCAGGTTCTTGAGAGAATTTGCAGATTTTTTAGATTTTTAATAATTAATTAATTAAAATTAAATAATATTTAGGCTATTTATAGTAGAAAAATTAATACTCCTAAATAAAATTAAGGCCTTAATTCTACATCTTTTAAAATTAATAAGCCCCGAATTTTATAATTTTTGAGTATTAAAATTTAATTTATAAATATTTTATATATGTAATATATATGCCAAAATTTCCCAAAAATTGTGAATAATGCAAAAATACAAAGAAATGGTATAAATAAGTCATATAATATTATAAAAATAAAAATGTGATTTTTGTGGGGCTTTTAACACCCAATGGGGCCCGAAAAAGTCATTTTTCGCAAAACGAGAAAATTTATAAAATATCTAGATGTTCAGAATAATGCGATGGTAAAAGCCGTTTGATGAAAAATAAGGCCCATTATTTTATTTGAAATATCAGCTATAAAATCACGATTCGCGCCGTAAAACTTTTGAAATGAAAGCTATGAATTAAAAATAAAATATCTGAAAAATACCTTAAAAATACCGGGACGACACAGAATGCACGTAACACATAGCAATTAGGGTTTGACAGCCAATTACACATAAATGACACATTAACACATATAATTTATTATAAATATGATATAATACAGACGTAATTTCCCATACATTACATCCTTCCCCCTTTAATAGGATTCTGTCCTCAGAATCTTACTATGAAAACAAATTAGGATATTTTTCTAACATTTCACTCTCAAGTTCCCAGGTTGATTCTTCAACCATAGGGTTTCTCCACAATACTCGCACTAAGGACACAGACTTATTTCTTAACACTTTCTCTCGCCGATCTAGAATTCTTATCGGCTGTTCTACAAAAGACAAATCAGGTTGGATATCTATCGGTTCATACTCGATTACATGCCTAGAATCAGGATTATATCGCTTAAGCATCGACACGTGAAACATATTGTGAATATGTTACATATGAGGCGGTAAGGCTAACTCGTACGCAACTTTTCCCACTTTCCTCAAAATTTTAAATGGTCCGACGTATCGTGGCTTTAATTTACCTTTGTTGCCAAATCTGGTCAATCCTTTCCATGATGATACCTTGAGTAGCACATGCTCTCCTTCTTGGTAGCTCATATCCTTTCTGGCTTGATCTGCATATATGCGTTGTCTATTTTGTGCTGCATCCAGTCGTTTTCGAATAAGTTCTATCTTTTCTTTAGTCTGTTGGATTAATTCTGGACCCAAAGCCTTGCGTTCTCCAACTTCATCCTAATATACTGGTGATCTGCATTTTCTTCCGTATAACGCTTCGTACAGTGGCATTCCAATGCTTGCGTGATAGCTGTTGTTGTAAGAAAATTCAACCAAAGGTAGATGCTCATCCCAACTGCCTTCGAAATCAATCGCACAAACTCGTAGCATGTCTTCAATTGTTTGGATAGTTCTTTCACTTTGCCCATCGGTTTGCAGATGATAAGCGGTACTCATGTTTAATTTAGTTCCAAGGCATTCTTGAAATTATCTCCAAAATCTTGAATTGAATCGGGGATCTCGATCAGACAAGATAAATATTGGAACTCCATGTCGCATCACAATTTCCTTGAGATACAAGTGCACTAGCTTATCGAGTGAAAATCTTTCATTGATTGGTAGAAAATGTGCCAACTTTGTTAGTTTGTCAATGATTACCCATATCGCATCATGATTTGCTTTAGTCCTTGGAAGTCCTACCACAAAATCCATCACTAGATGTTCGCATTTCCATTCTGGAATATCCAATGGTTACAGTAATCCACTTGGTCATTGATGTTCCGCTTTAACTCGCTGGCATGTGTAGCATTTACTTACCCATTCGGCTATCTCCTTCTTCATATTTGGCCACCAAAAGTTTTCCTTCAGATCACGATACATTTTTTTGTACTTACTAGATGAATGGAATATTTCGAACTGTGCGCATCTTGCAAATATTTCTTCTTTCAGTTATGCCACATTAGGGATCTAGATTTTTGATGCAAAGCGTAGGATTCCTTTGTTATCATTCTGTGTTATAATTTCTTCTCCCGTCAAGTCACCATCTTGACTCATCACTTCTTTTTAATAGCGGCGAATCTTTTCTAATAACTCCGGTTGAAAAGTCATAGCGTAAATAGTTTCAGTAGATTCATTGGGAACACAAATTTCAATTTCCAACTTGTCAAATTCCTTGAATAATTCTTCACATGAAGTTAACAAATTCAATCTTTCTTTCCGGCTTAACGCATCTACCATAACATTTGCTTTCCCTGGATGATAACTGATCCTAACATCGTAATCTTTAATCAATTCTAGCCATCGGCGTTGCTTCATGTTGAGTTCCTTCTCCGTAAAGATGTACTTCAGACTTTTATGATCTGTGTAGATTTCACATTTTTCACTGTAGAGATAGTGTCTCCAAAGTTTCAATGCAAATACGATCGTTGCTAATTCCAGGTCATGCGTAGGATATTTCTGTTCATGAGGTTTTAGCTGTCTCGAAGCATTTACAATGACATTATCGTGTTGCATCAGTACACATCCTAATCCGCGGTATGAAGCATCGCTGTAAATAACAAAATTCCCATGCTCTTCTGGAAATACGAGTACCGGTGCGGTTACTAATCGATTTTTCAGATCTTGGAAACTTTCTTCACACTTGTCATCCCATACAAACTTTTCACTTTTTCGAGTTAACTTGGTCAACGGAGTTGCTATTTTCGCAAAATCTTTGACAAATCTTCTATAATATCCTGCCAATCCCAAGAAACTTCGAACATCTGTCGGTGTCTTTGGCCTTTCCCAACTCAACACAACTTCAATCTTCGCAGGATCAACTTGAATGCCTTCTCTACTGATGATGTGCCCTAGAAATTGTACTTCCTTCAAACAGAATTCACATTTTGAGAATTTTGCGTATAGTTGCTCTTTCCTCAGAATTTCCAAAGCAATCCTCAAGTGCTCACCATGATCTTCTTCCGTCTTCGAGTAAATCAAGATGTCATCAATAAATACGATTACGAACTTATCCAAGTACTTCTTGAATACCCTATTTATCAGATCCATGAATGTCGCTGGCGCGTTGGTTAACCCGCATGCCATTACCAGAAACTCATAATGTCCATATCTAGTACGAAATGCAGTCTTGAGAATATCTTCAGCTTTAATCTTTAATTGATGATAGCCCGATCGCAAATCTATCTTCGAAAATCATGCAGCTCCTTTTAGCTGATCGAAAAAATTGTCAATTCTTGGTAAAAGATACTTATTCTTGATAATGAGCTTATTCAATTCCCGATAGTCAATGCATAGTCGCATACTGCCATCTTTTTTCTTCACGAACAATACCGGTGCACCCCACGGAGATACACTGGGTCTTATGATGCCTCGGTCTAGAAGATCTTGCAATTGCGTTGACAATTCTTTCATCTCAACTGGAGCCATTCGATATGGAGCTTTTGAAATTGGTTCTGTACCTGGTGCTAAATCAATCGTGAATTTAATTTTTTGATCTGGAGGTAACCCTAGAAGCTCGTCTGGAAAGACGTCCGGAAACTCACATACAACTGGAATATCTTCTATGTTGGGACTTCCTTTCTCAGTATCTAACACGTAGACTATGTATATCTGGCATCCCTGTCGAAGCAATCGGTTGGTCTGCATTACTATAAGAAATTTCTTCCGCTGTTTTTCACCTTTGAACATTATCGTTGCATTTTCCGCAGTCCACAATTTTACTTTCTTGTTTGCGCAATCGATCTGAGCATTATGACAAGATAACCAATCCATTCCCAAAATGATGTAAAACTCTCCTAACTTAAAAGGAATCAAGTCTACTAGAAATGATATCCGGCTATTTCTATCTCGCACGCAGGACATACTCGATCTACTGGAACTTGGTCGTCATTCGCTAATTTTATAATTTACGTCTCGCCCAACCATTTAATTTTGCAATGTAACTTACCAAGGAATTCTTCAGAATTAAATGAATGAGTAGCTCCAGAATCAGTTAATACTTTTGAATCTACGGAATTCACCAAAAGCGTACT
This sequence comes from Apium graveolens, assembly GCF_009905375.1. Lineage (NCBI taxonomy): Eukaryota > Viridiplantae > Streptophyta > Magnoliopsida > Apiales > Apiaceae > Apium > Apium graveolens. The sequence goes on along the minus strand of NC_133656.1, from coordinate 6,100,603 downwards.
TGCTATCACACTAGGACTCTACACTGCTTCTTTCATTGTTATGTTGAAAGTTCTTGCTCTGGGTTGATTAGGCGGCGGTGGAGGAAGTAATGCCAACACTTTCAGAATACTAGCTGCCATTGCTGGTCCTTTACAATTTCTAGCGATATGCCATTTCCTTCCACACAGAAAGCAAGTAATTTCTGCTGTTTTTCCCGTTAGACATTCGTTAGAATAGTGTCCTTTCTGCTTGCATTTGAAACATGTCACATCCGCTTTGATACAGACGCCAGTATGTTTTCGTCCATAAGTCTTGCAATACGGTACTGGGAATCTGATAATTCCCTGCTGGCTGGGGGCTTGGAAACGATTACCTATTTTCTGGATACCTTGTCCTATCCTTTTAAAATTCAAATTTGTTCGGGCTTGAAATTCCGGCTTCTTGCTGACGCGATCTTGGAAACTTCTCTGTCCTCTTTCCTTTTGAGATCTTTCGCTTTCTCCCTCAATAATCAGAGCTTTCTGGATTACGGCGATATAAGTTGTTAATTCAAAAACTGCAACTTGTCCACGGATCCACGGTCATAACCCTTCTTGAAACCTTAGGATTCGTTTTTCTTCAGTATCAACTTGTTCTGGGACAAACCTCGATAACTCGGTAAATTTGGCTTCATACTCCGTTACGGATATACTTCCTTGCTTTAACTCCAAAAACTTGATCTGCATTTGATTCTTCACATAGCGAGGAAAATGTTTTTCTAAGACCAATTCTTTAAACCTATCCCATGCAATAACATCTTCACCTTCTAAAGTCTTCTTAGATTCCCACCAATAATTTGCTTCCCCTTTCAATAAGTAACTAGCAAAATCAGTCTTCTGTTCTTTACCTACCTTCACTAGCACAAATGCTTTCTCTATTTCTTTCAACCAAGTGGTAGCCTTAATATGATCAGTAGATCTCTCAAATTCTGGAGGTTTAACCGACTGAAACTGTTTGAAAGTAACAATAGGTATAGCTGGTGGTATTTGGGGCTCAGGACGAGGTGGCTATTGTAACATTTGTTGCTGAATCCGCTGCTGCTATTGCTGCATCTGTTGCTGCATCATTACCATCTATTGTTACATCAGATGGAACATTTGGGTCGTGGTATCATTGGTTTGTTCTTCAGAATTGCTGTGACAAGTCTCAGTCATAGTCTTTCTTTTTGGTGCCATTTGCTGATAATAAAACAAGTGATGTTTCTTTAACAATTTAATAAATAATTGACAGTAGATAAGAAAACAATTTATCCTGTATTAACAAAATTTAGATAATGGTTCGGAAAAAGAAAAACATTTTGCTTAGTAAAAATAGGAAATATAAACAGTTAAATAAAATGTTTGTCCCTCTTTTTTTTGACAGAATTTAAAGTACGAAAAGCTGTAAAACAATAAAGTAAAAGTAGATGCGGTAAAACTGTAAAGACTGAAATTTAAGTAAAGAAATTTAAAAAAGTGCATTTTATATATATGACACCAGCCTCAGGCATTAGTGCTTGGTACAAAAAGTCTCACTCTCCTGGTCATTACCGCGGATACAAGTCAACTAACTACTACCATTCAAACTACTACTACAAGTCAAACTACTACTACACACATACACACTACTCACTATGTCATAGTACTGCATCTATGTACATCTGTCATCTCCACTATGTTAGTCCCCTGTAGTCAAAATCTCAGAACCCCGGCGGAATACGCCTCAGCTCATCCCTAAGTATCTGAACCAAAGTCTGTGCCAAACAAAATATCCTATAGAACTCCGCAAAAGAAGGCGTTCCCTCATGGGTCAAATCATCCAACTCCCATGTAGCACTCATCAAAACAGACTGTAACCTCTGCCTCATAAAGTAATCTGGCTGTAGGGCAGCTAACGGTCCTCGGTCTCTCTGGTCAAATAAATGCATAATCTCCCTACATTGAGCTCTTCAATACTCAACATACTCTCTCATAACACTGTACTCATGATACGGTACCATATATGGCTGTGCAACTTGATCTACTGACTCCTGCGATGGAACACTCTGCATGCCTGCAGCACCCTGCTGTGGTAACCCCAACTGTAAATCCACATCATGCTCTCCCATCCCCTCAACTGGGATCATCTGAAATATCTCTGGCTCTGGGGCATACACCTGAATATGAGGTAATAATGCTGGTGGTGGAAATTCTGGCTCAATCTCTGGCATAAACCGATGCTCAACTGGAAGTGGAGGTAAAAGCATCGGCTCAAAGAACTCCAGTGGATCAAACATCTCTACTGGATCAGGAATCAGATCTGACACTGGTGGTGCTGGCTCCTATGGCAATGGTGGTGGAGGTGGAAGAGGTGGAAACATATACTCGGATACTAGTGGAACCACTGGTGCAACTGGTCATGTCACAGTCCTCTCGGATGAACTTGAATATCCTGATGATTCCATCTGATAATATACCAAAGAAAGAAGAAAGGTTACTAAACAATCCTAAAACTTATACCTTCCTATCCTAATCTTAATTAAATCCTAACACTACTCCTCCTATTTGATTATTCCTATCCTATGTGATCTCCCTATCTTATCTTAATCCTAATGTTCTTATTTTCAGGGACCAAACCTACAGCTCTGATGCCAAACGTGTAATGCCCTCTAGACCCGGGGTATAAGTCTGGGGGTTACTAGCTAATTACCAAACCTGTAAAATCTGATTAACAAATAATAAAGAAATGAATCTAAACCCCTTTTTTACTAACCATGATCTTTTTAGGTTAAAGTATGAAAGCAAGAACCACTAACTACTTTATTACAAACCAAAATCAAAATCGTACAAACTATCTTTATTACAAACCATTGTCTAACCAGTTTTAAACTAATTTCATCTTTTATTCAAACACACACACACTACTATCTACACTCCACCTATTCGGGCAATCGAAGCTTTCTTCTTGGATTGGGATCAACACCTTGGGAATGAGAGGATCCCGAGGCTTGACCCGCTTCTTTACCACTCGAGTCCTGATGGGTTTCATATTCCTTCTTAACTGAAAACAATAAGGTGAATAACAATAAAAAGGGTGAGCCAAAAATTGCTCAACAAGTCCGCAAAATATAAACAGTGTTAAAGAAATTTAAGTGAAACGGTAACCCGGCTATATCTACAAAGATATAAACCCGCGAGAATCAAAAGAAGGCCATTACTGGCGAATACAAACGAACTATACTGGACATAAGTTCGCATCTATACCCTGCTGATCAGCCATGATACAGTGCAGATCTATATCCCACTATATAGATCTCGTCGGGCACCCAGGCACTACGGCCCATCTCAAGGATCCGGTTATATCCCGGTCCTTAAGATTAAGTAAACTTAACTCCCAAAGTATCATTATCCAGTCTGTGGAATAGCAACCGGAATAATCAGTATGCTTTGACATATTCTAATCACCAGAATATATCAATATTTGTGAGTAACAATTGGAATATGAGCAATGAATTCAAATGAACAGGAGAAATCAAGAATCGAAATGAAATATTAACAAGAGAATCAAAAGGGTGCAAGCGTGATAAGAATCTGAAGAAATATCACTATTCTGAAAGTAGAATAGGGGAAAAACTTGCCTTCTACGCGACTCACTGCAATTAAGTCACCTTCGTCTATCACCGACTCAATCTGCCTTGCTGGCTTAGCATCTGTTAGAAAAATAGCCTGATTTAGTCATTTCGTACTTCAATTGCGTCTTGAATCGACTTCAAATCGTTCCTATTACGTACCATGCGCTTATGACTGACTCGTATATTATATATTAGCAAGTAAGACTCGATTAACCACTTAATACAGATAAGCACATAAGCACATAATTATTTTTATAATTAAAAATAATTTTTAGAATCAAAATCGACTCGCTGATCGCTCAACTAATCATTATCTGACTTCTTTTCTATTTTTTTGGAATTTTTCGGACTCATCTCGGCACACAATCCGACTGATAATCAAACAAATAACAAAGTCAACTAATTCCTAGAAGAAATTAGGCTTTAATATTATTTTTAATGAAATAAATTCATTTTTCTGAGTAAAAGGGCTTTCGTTTCGCTCGAATCGGACTAACAGTCTAATTAATATCAATTAAACACGGATAATTCAGTTTAATATTTAATATAAATGATTATTACAAATTTTCAACCCTAAAATAATTTTTACATAATTATTGAAGAAAAATCAGAATTAAAAATGATTTTTCTATAATTATTGGAATTAAAATGAATTTATTATAATATATGGAAAATTATTTGATTAATTATCAAAATAATTAATCTTTTTTAAATAATTAATAAATAATAAATAAATAATAAATAATTGAGAAAATAATTAAATCTGATTATTATAAAATATTTCAGAATTATTTATAATATAAATCAATTAAATAATTAATTTAATTAACTAATTTATAAAATAAATAAAACTGATTTTGTATTTAAAATAAATATAAAATAAAAATAATTTGTAGAAACATTTGTCAGAAACAAAATCCTGAAAAAAACAGATCAAACCCGGGTATTTTACACGGGTCAAACGGGTCAAAATCCGGGTCGTGAAGAACATGCCGGATTTTGCCCAGAATCCGTCCACCGGTGCAGATTTCGGTGAGCCATTTTCAGGCCAAAACGGAACTGTTTGGTTCGTTATTAAGCTGGGATCAATTCCAAATCGTTTTGGCAATCTAATTCTGGCAACAACATCACAGAATAACCCTCAGGTCACCTTCTCCGACCAAACCGACTTCATCTCCGGTGAAGTATCAATTTTCTTCATTTGTACACGAAACTTCGATGTTAATAGCTTAAATCAAAGCTTGTTAAACACAGAATCAAAGCCCTAACACCCTATATACCTCAGCTTTCTCTAAATCAAAAACGTACAAATCAAAATTGACTATAAACCCTAGATATCGAACTATCAATTAAAGCAATTATCAGTAAAATTAATTAGCAGAAATCAATCAGAAATCATCAAACAAAGCTATTCATAACATCAATTTCAACAAATAACCTCAGAATCAAAAATTACTAAATCGGGCATAAACCCTAGAAATCGAGAATCAAAAATAACAACTCAAAACTTGAAATTGATGGAAGAAACAGAAAGAACAAATCGAAATCTGTGATTTGAGTACTCGAACTGCTTGATTTGGTGCAGAAATCAGATCAAAATCCGTGTTTAATTGTTCAACCCGAATTCAAAACCCGACCCGGTTCTTGAGAGAATTTGAAGATTTTTCAGATTTTTAATAATTAATTAATTAAAATTAAATAATATTTAGGCTATTTATAGTAGAAAAATTAATACTCCTAAATAAAATTAAGGCCATAATTCTACATCTTTTAAAATTAATAAGCCCCTAATTTTATAATTTTTGAGTATTAAAATTTAATTTATAAATATTTTATATATGCAATATATATGCCAAAATTTCCCAAAAATTGTGAATAATGCAAAAATACAAAGAAATGGTATAAATAAAAGTCCTATAATTTTATAAAAATAAAAATGTGATTTTTGTGGGGTTTTTAACACCCAATGGGGCTCGGAAAAGTCATTTTTCGCAAAACGATAAAATTTATAAAATATCTAGATGTTCAGAATAATGTGATGGTAAAAGCCATTTGATGAAAAATAAGGCCCATTATTTTATTTGAAATATCAGCTATAAAATCACGATTCGGGTCGTAAAACTTTTGAAATGAAAGCTATGAATGAAAAATAAAATATTTGAAAAATACCTTAAAAATATCGGGACGACACAGAATGCACGTAACACATAGCAATTAGGGTTTGACAGCCAATTACACATAAATGACATATTAACACACATAATTTATTATAAATATGATATAATACAGACGTAATTTCCCAGACGTTAGAGATGCTCTGTTTTCTCTTCTTTCAAATACTGATGCCAAAAAGGGGGAGAAGATAGTTGCTACAAAATACACACCAGTATTTATTCAGAAAAAGGATAAAGATATTGATGATGATGGTGATAAGAATAATCCAGTTACAGATGTTCAAATTGCTTCAACTGCTCAACAAACTCAACATTCCAAGAAGAATGATTCTTCAGGACAAAGGAAGTCTACTGGTGCTTATAAAGCCAAGCACAAGACTACTGTTGGTGCTCCTGAGGATGATGACATTACAATCTCTAATTTAGCAGATGCTAAAGGGTTGTTCTTTCCTTATAGGCATAAGGAAATAGGTGAAGAGATTGTCTTGTATTATAAAGCCAAGAAGTTTGAGCAAAAGAATGCTAGGAGTGCTCTTGGGTATATAACTGAAGAATTCCCTGATCTAACACCTGAAGAGGCAGTTATGCAATAAAAGGAGCTTTTAGCTCAAATTGAAGCTGAAGCTAACACTTCTAAGAGAAGAGGAAGAGGAAGATGAGGAAGAATTTCTAAACCAAGTCAAGTGACTGCATTCAACTCTACTTATCTGAATTTTCTATCCAGAGAAGGTTATGTTCTTGTACAAGGAAATGAAGAAGATAAAGAAGTTCAGAAGCCAGAAGAGTTGATTATAACAAGGAAAAAAAAATCAGCCACTGACATTGATCAAGCTGATACAGCAAATCAGAATGTAACTCCTGATGCAGACACAAATAATGAGGTAAAAGCAGTTCCTGATGCTTTGAAGTTGATAACTGATTTTAACACTGATGAAAAATTGATCAAAGCATTAAATGAGTCAGCTCCTTCTCTAGTAATCACTCCTCATACTTCAGAGGCTGATGAAAAAGAAAATATTGACAGAAGGAAAACTGATCAAGCATGCAAATAATATTTGCAGAGAGTTTTAAAATCAAAGAGGGAGCTATGGCATAAAGCACAAGGGAAGACTGATAATTTGTCTTCAAACTATGCTCCTCTCGGCAAGAAGAATAGAAGATGTAAAGACATCCATGTATTCAATTATTCTAAAAGGTTCAAACATGTTGAATTTGTGTCAACTGGGTTAAGAGATTCTATCTCAGAACAGGAATATGTTGATAAGTCCATCAAGAAGCCTTCTTAGGTGGTTGTTAGATATATTTGAGATGTCATGCCTCATATGATTTGTGTTTAGTTTTCAGAACTTAACAATAGGACATATCAGGACTTACTGAAATCAGAACTTACTAAAGTCAGAATTAATATCAGAACTTAAGGTGTCAGAAGATACATATCAGTACTTAAGTGCGGGAAGACTTTCAGATAAGGAATGCGGCTGATTTACAGGAGAAGATCTAGACTAAAACAAAAGAAGATATACATGAAGAGTTAGAGGACTAGAAGACTTGTAGAAGATATCTGATTGATATATTTTAGGAGACAGAATTATACTCCATATCAATTAGAATATATCTTATAACTGTGTACTATATAAACACAGCTTAGGGTTTACACTATATGTGTTATCATTATCGAGAATATTATTCTTTGTAACCTAGTAGCTCTTAGTGATATGTGTTCATCACTGAGAGAGAATAACAGTTTATATTATAACAGAGTTTATTTGAATATACTTGATCTTTGTTACATACTTGTGTTGAAATCGATTTAATTGTATAAACACTATATTCAACCCCCCTTATAAAGCGTTGTGTGACCTAACAAGTGGTATCAAATCTTTTCTATTAACACACATACAGTAAAGATCCAAACAATCATGTCTGAAGAAACACAAACTCCAACCAAGCCCACCAAAACTCAAGATACTCAAAACACTCAAACCCACAGTTGATATGAGACTATTAGGCTTTTCATACTGAGACCTTCTGAGTATCCCATATGAAAAGTGAAGATGGCTAAGTTTTTGGAAGCTACAGATCCAGAATACCTTGATAGGATTAATAAAGGACCATATAAGCCTACCAAGCTCTCTGTTGCAGTTGCTGATCAACCAGCAAAGTCCATACCAAAGGAGAAAGGTGATTACACAGCTGAAGACATCTCATCTATTGCCAAGGATGCAAGGGTAAAGAATTTGTTGCACAGTGCCGTTGATAATGTCATGTCAAACAGGATAATTGAATGCAAGACTGTAAAGGAGATATGGGATGCTTTGGAGACAAGATGCCATGGAACTGATGCAATCAAAAAGAACAGGAGGACTATACTCACTCAAGAGTATGGGCACTTTGACTTAAAAGCTGATGAGTCATTAACTGACTTATATGACAGGTTTGTCAAACTCTTGAATGATCTGTCACTGGTGGACAAGGAATATGATCTTGAAGATTCAAATCTAAAATTCCTTTTAGCTCTTCCTGAAAATTGGGATTTGAAGTCTACTACCATAAGAGACAACTATGACCTTACTGAAACTACTCTTGATGAAATTTATGGTATGCTCAAGACTTATGAACTGGAGATGGATCAAAGGAGCAAGAGGCATGAAAGAAAGTCAAGGATAGTTGCTCTTAAAGCTGAGGAGGAATCTCCCAAAGTGGTTGCCTCAAAAAGGGGCAAAGGAAAGGCTCTCATCATAAAGTCTGTTTTAGAGTCATCATATTCTGATGATGATGATTCGAAAACTGAAAGTTTACCTGAAATGGATGTTGATGCAGAGATGATGTAACTGTGTGCTCTTATGGTGAAGGGTATCACAAAGATAGCCTACATGAAATTAAGAATGGGCAAGAAGTTTTCCAGGAAAGGTGGAAGTTCTGATAAGAAAGGGTTTAGAAAGTTTGAAGGCAAAGAAGGAAAGTCTGACAAAGGAGACAAATCAAATATCAAATGCTACAATTGTGGTGAAAGAGGGCACGTATCTCCTGACTGCAAGAAAGGAAAAAGTGACAAAGGTAAGGCACTTGTCACAATGAGGAAAAGCTGGACAGACACTTCAGATCCTGAAGATGAGGTGAACTATGCCTTGATGGTAAATTCTGAAAGCAGTACTGAAACTGCTGAATTGAAGGTACATCAAACAACTTATGCTTTTCATACTAATGATATTACTGAGTTGAGATTATTTCTTAAAACCATGTTCATTAGTTATAGAGATCAGACTTTAACATGTGAAAGATTAACATCTGAAAATCTTGCTTTTAAAAACAGAAATGACTATTTAGAAAAAGAGTTAGTTTTTCTTCATCAAACTAAGAAAGAAAGAGATGAGGCTTTGTATGTTAGAGATGAAGTACTAAAATTGAATGAATCTCTCAAAACTGATTTAGAAAAGGAAAGAGAGATCATCAGAACTTGGACTAACTCTGGAAGAACAACTCAGGATATACTAAGTAGTGGAAACCGGAAAGAGGGCTTAGGGTATGGAGATGACAAAAGTGAGAAAGGAACTGTGAAAATTGAGCCTGCTGTTGTTAAACAGACTGCTAAGCCAAAGGTAAATCCTGTTAAGTTTTTAGCAAAAACTGTAAAGTCTGATTCTGAAAAGATAAAAGAATCTAGGACAGAAGTCAAAGAAAAGTGAACTTCTGACAAATTAAAACAGGATAAACTAGCTGAAGTTAACATAGGCTTAATTACAAAGAAGTAGCTTAAGCATAAGCTGAAAGAGATTAGAAATATGAACAAGGTAAAGGAATCTAGGAAAAATAGGAATGGAAAGGAAGGTGTGAATAAAAGCAATAATTATATTCCTGTTCCTAATGCTCCTAGAAAGATATGTTATAACTGTGGAAACTATAACCATCTTGCTTCTTTTTGCAGGAAAAATAAAGATATAAACTCTTTACCTCCTAAATCAGGAGTTAAGAGTCAGTCTGTTAGGTTTGAACCACAAAATCCTTGTTTCATTGTGATAGTTTATGGCATTCCATTTATACTTGTAAGGAATATCATAGTTTGTACTATGATTATTATCAAATAAAACCTTCTTTGAAGAAAGTTAGTATTATTCCTTCTAGTGTAAAATCTAATGCAAAGTCTGATATAAATTTCGATAAACAGCATGTTAGCATAAACTCTGAAATTAAATTCGCTGCAAATGCTAACAAACTTAAAAAGGCCAAAGGATCCAAGCAAGTCTGGATCCTTAAAACTAACCAATAGTGGTCTTTGTGATTGAAGGGCAACAGGAAAAACATCCTAGTTCTGGACAGTGGATGTTCAGGACATATGACTGGAAATAAAGCCCTGCTATCATACTTAGTGGAAATAGCTGGCCCAGGAGTTTCTTATGGAGATGGAAACTTGGGGAAAACTCTAGGATATGGAAATATCAATCTTGGGAATGCCATCATTGAAACAGTAGCTCTTATCTCAGGACTTAAACACAATCTGCTAAGTGTGAGTTAAATCTGTGACATAGGTTATCATGTGGATTTCTTTGAAGAACACTGTGAAGTTGTAAGTAATTCTATAGGCAAAGTAGTTTTGAAAGGTTACAGGCATGGTAACATTTATGAAGCCGTACTTTCAACAAACTCTGAGGGCTCTGCAATCTGTCTGTTGAGTAAAGCATCAATTGAAAAAAGCTGGAATTGGCACCAGAGACTTTCTCATTTAAATTTCAACAACATAAATGAGCTAATAAAGAAAGATCTTGTGAGAGGACTTCCAAAATCAGTATTTGCTCCTGATGGCCTTTGTGATTCATGCCAAAAGGCAAAACAAAGAAAATCTTCATTCAAGAGCAAAATGGAATCCTCAATTCTTGAGCCTTATCACTTACTGCATGTTGATCTATTTGGTCCAGTAAATGTCATGTCAATTGCAAAGAAGAAATATACTATAGTTATAGTGGATGAGTTCACAAGATACACTTGGGTGTATTTCTTGCACAAGAAGAATGAAACTGCATCTACTTTAACTGATCATGTCAGACAGCTTGATAAGTTGGTCAAAGATTCTGTTAAAATAATAAGAAGTGATAATGGCACCGAGTTTAAGAATTCAATCATGGAAGAGTTCTGCAAAGAGCATGGAATTAAGCAGGAATTTTCTGCACCTGGAACTCCACAGAAAAATGGAGTTGTAAGAACAGGACTCTCATTGAAGCTGCACGAACTATGCTTGATAAAGCAAAGCTGCCAACCTACTTTTGGGCTGAAGCTGTGCAGACTGCTTGTTTTACACAGAATGCTACACTCATAAACAAGCATGGAAAAACACCATATGAGATGGTGAAGAAAAAGAAGCCAAATCTGAAATACTTTCATATATTTGGATGCAAGTGTTTTGTTCTTAAGACTCATCCTGAACAACTGTCAAAATTTGATCTAAAAGCTGATGAAGGAATTTTTGTTGGATATCCACTTTCCACAAAAGTTCCACAAAAGCCTTCAGATTCAACAATTTAAGAACAAGGGTTATCATGGAATCTATCAATGTATCTTTTGATGATAAAAAGATTATTGGACTTAAAGATTTCAATGATCATGATCAGCTGAGATTTGACAATGAAGATTTAAGTTCTGATTTTGTAAATTCTGATGGCTTAAATCCTGATCATGTAAGTTCTGATGGGTTAAATTCTGAAGTCATTGAAAATATGGTAACAACTCCAAGGGAAACTGCACCTGTTCAGGGGGAGCAAGATGAAGATCCTACCACAACTCAAGACTCTCAAGAAGCATCAGAACCTGTCACTGGCTCTTCAAGTTCTGTTTCATCAAGTTCTGATGAGCCAAATTCTGATAATTCTAGAAACCCTGATTCTTCAAATCCTGAAGGATCCAACTGAAATTATGAAGTCTCAGAGAGCATATCTACAGGGGGAGCATCAGAAAATGCTGATGGAGATATTATGGATCATGGGGGAGGATCCAGTTCTAGAAATCAACTTCCATCTGCAAGAAAGTGGACCAAATCACATACACCTGACTTAATAATTGGAGATCCTGAAGCAGGTGTTAGAACTAGAACAGCAACATAAAATGAATGTCTCTATCATTCCTTTCTATCTCAGACTGAACCAAAGAAAGTGGAAGAAGCTCTTCAAGATGCTGATTGGGTGCAAGCAATGCAGGAAGAGTTAAATGAATTTGAAAGAAATAAAGTCTGGACCCTAGTACCAAGACCAAAGAACAGATCAATTGTTGGCACAAAATGGGTGTTCAGAAACAAAACTGACAGTGATGGCATAATTACAAGAGACAAAGCAGGGATGGTTGCTAAAGGTTACTCTCAATATGAGGGTATTGATTATGATGAAACATTTGCTCCAGTTGCTAGATTGGAAGCCATTAGAATCTTTTTTGGCTTATGCTGCTCACAAGAAGTTTAAAGTCTTTCAAATGGATGTGAAAAGTGCTTTTCGAAATGGAGAATTGGAAGAGGAAGTATATGTTGAACAACCTCCAGGATTTGTAGATCCAAAATTTCCAAATCATGTCTACAGACTTGAAAAATCACTTTTTAGCCTTAAGCAAGCTCCAAGAGCATGGTATGAGACTTTAACTCAATTCCTTCTGAAAAGTGGATTTCACAGAGGTACAATTGATAAAACACTGTTCTACCTCAACCATGGAAAGGACTTACTTTTGGTACAGATATATGTTGATGATATCATATTTGGTTCTACAAATGCCAAACTCTGTGAAAGGTTTGCAAAGCTAATGCAGTCAAGATATCAAATGAGTATGATGGGAGAACTTAGCTATTTTATGGGACTTCAAGTAAAGCAAAATGAAGAAGGTACTTTTATCTGTCAATCCAAGTACACCAGAAATTTACTCAAGAAATTTAGAATGCAAGACTGTTCAACTGCATCCACTCCCATGGCCACTGCAACCAAGTTAGATAAAGATACTGGAGCATCAGTAGATATTACTAACTACAGAGGTATGATTGACTCTTTACTCTATTTAACTGCAAGTAGACCTGATATCATGTATGCTACCTGTCTTTGTGCAAGATTTCAGGCCGATCCAAGAGAACCTCATCTAATAGCTGTGAAAAAAATTTCAAGTACCTCAAGGGTACAGCTGATCTAGGATTGTGGTATCCTAGAGAATCAGATTTTAAGCTAATAAGTTACTCGGATGCAGATTTTGCAGGATGTAAAATAGATAGGAAAAGCACTAGTGGAAGCTGCCAATTTCTTGGAGGCAGATTGGTTTCTTGGTTCACCAAGAAACAGAAATCAATTTCCACATCAATTGCAGAAGCAGAATATATTTCTTCAAGAAGCTGTTGTGCCCAGATTCTTTGGATGAAGAATCAGTTACTGGACTATGGGTTAGAATTTTCTAAAATACCTATTTACTGTGATAATCAAAGTGCTATTGCTATGACAGGTAATCCAGTTCAACACTCAATGACAAAGCACATCAGCATTAGGTACCATTTCATAAGGGAACATGTGATGGAAGGTACAATGGAATTACATTTCGTTCGAACAGATCAACAACTAGCAGATATCTTCACAAAACCACTATGTGAAGCTACTTTTACAAGACTGGTAAATGAACTTGGAATGGTTTCAGGTTCTTTCTCAAAATCTGCTTAGTTTTTGTTCTCATGCATCAGACTTTATGATCAGTGTTTACAGATTGTCTTATCTCTGTTAATCTGTGGTTCAATTGTAATATATTAAGTACTGATTGTTATCTGATGTGATTCTATATACTCTGATAGTGTTTTGAATGTTCTGTGTATTCAATCCAATGAGGATTATCGTGCTAGATGTTAACAGAAAAGTTTAGTGGGAAACGTGTTTGCCTTGAAAAACTGCATGTGCACAATAATTACTGCTTATTTCTCGTGCCCACTAACTCCTGCTTTAACTATTTACTGGCTGACAGGTGTAAAGTATCTGTTTTACTTCCAAAAAGAGCTATTGAGTAGAGAGAGTATAAATATGGGAGTTAAAATATTTTACAATCTTTCACCTACTTTCTAATTCTTTTCTTATCTCTATTATTCTCTCTCTCTCTCTATCTAATATTCTCTGAAGCTCTATTTTTTTTCACAGGCATTTTATCAAACACTTTGTGTACACACTATTCTCACTTGATTTTTTCATAGAAATGGCACCAAAGGACATCATTTTCAATGGAGCCAAGTTTGTCCCTACCAACTACTTGGCTATTATTAGCAAGGATGAAGCTCCATCAGATCTTCACTTCATTCAGGACTTTCTTGCTAACAGGGAGATGGGTATGCATTGACCCAACCTCAATCACTTTCAGGAACGCAGGTACTGGAGTTTTGGAGGAGTGGTTTGTATAATGATGGTGGACAAGGTGGGTCCCCAAGCATCATATTTATAACAGGGGAAGATGAACACTTGGTTACCTTATCAACTGTTCGACAGGCTTTACATCTTCCAGAAAATTGTGTCTACAGTTCAGCAGTTGAGGAGCCAGCTCTTCAACAGATGATGGCCAATATGGGTTATGAAAAATCATTGTCCAAGTTGGGACAACTGAAGAGGCCATACATAAGGAAGGAGTGGAGTTTTTTCTTTGACTGCATCACCAGAACTTTTACAAACAAATGTTCAAACTTTGATACAATTCCAATCCATAGTCAGCAAATTGGGTATGCTCTAATTACTCAATTTCATTTTGATTATGTTAATGTTGTACTAGGTTTCATAGGTGATAGGATGACAGAAGATAGAAATACAGTTTATTTTGCTAGATTCTGTCAGCTTTTATACAATTTATGTTGTTCTGATGCACCTCCGAATTTTAGTGAGTCAATTCCACCATTTTAACTTTCTAAAAGAGCTTTTACTGACTTATTATCCACTGATAATAAGAAGGTTGTACTAAGACCCCTCTAAATTTCACAGTCAGTGAAACATGTCTTAGTAAACTCTGACCCAAACACCTATACTACCATATATCCTGATGTCCAACCATCCCACCCTCCATCAGCACCTACACAACCTACCACTTCTCAACCTCAACCAACTCAACTTACCATCAGAACATACTTCCAACCAGCTCAATCCAAACAACAACAACCATCTACTATAACATCAAGATCCAAACCTTCTAGAACAAAATATGTTCCTAAAACTCCACCAAGGAGAAGAAGGATGATTCTAAGGGATGAATCAGATGAAGAAGAAGCAAATGTTCATGCATCAGAACCTATGACACAAGAAGCTGAAGGGTCAACCCTTCAAAAAAAGACTGAAGCTGAGGGTTCTGGTAATTTGAAGAGGAAAAGAACTATAAGTTCTGATGCTGCTGAAACAACTCCTTCACTATCAAGGAGATTAAAGAAAATGAGGGCAGGAAGGCACATGGCTAAGCCTCCATCTAAGGATACTGAAGAAGCTGAGGAAGAGGATCAGGAATCTCTGATCTCATTAGAACCTGTTGTAATTGAAGCTTTGCCATCCCCAACTCAAGCTCAAGATACTGTTCCAGATACAGTGCTCACACCTCCTGTCTCTCCAATCAAAGCTACAGATAATGTTGAAGAACAAGACACAAATTCTGAAATAGATATTCACAATCTGAAATTTCCAACTGTTCTTTATCTGGAAGCTCCAACAACAGCTCATCCATCTACAGTTAATTCCCCAGTCTTACAGGTTGAGATACCATCTACACCAATTCTGGAGATAAATTTTGATGATTAGAATTTAGATGAAGTTTTACCAGAATCTCCTATAGCCTCACACACTCTTGTGTTGTCAGAGGATAATGAGTCTTCTTCAAGTTCTGCAGACAGTGTTTCAATAGATACTCCAGCTCCTACTCTTGGAAATGAGGCACTTATAGAAAAGTTTGTTGAAAAGAATGTGCAGGTTCCTTGGGAAGAAACTCACAGAGGGGTTGAGTGGACCAAGAAGTGGAATGAATCTGATTTTATTCCAAGCTCTAAAGTTTTGACAGAGCACATTGCCAAAGCTGATGAGCTGATGACAAATTTTGATTTCAAGACTCAACTCAAAGTCACTGCTCTAAGTATCAAGTCTCTTCAAGGTCAACACTCTACAACTCATGAAAAGGTTGATAAACTTCTTGAAAAAACTGAAAAGCTGGATATGGAGACCAAGCCTGATAAAAAGAGGTTTATCAGACGTATTTCTGAAAAAGTTGAAGCAATTGAGAAGATTCAGGAGAAGCAACAGGACCAAATTACTGAGGTCCTGCAGAATCAAGCTTCTCAAAAAGCTCAACTGGATGAAATTCAATCTTTAGTAGAACTTCTTCTCTCTCTCCTATTACCTGATGATGCCAAAAAGGGGGAGAAGGTAGTTAAGTCCAAATGCTCAACCAGTCAGATATTGAAGAAAAGGGATACTGATGAAGATGACCAGGGAAACCCTAGCAAGGGTCAAGTTCAAGGGCAAACAACAAGGTTTCTTCTAGGAAACTAATCTCTGATGCAAGCAAATCTTCTACTCAAAAGAAGACAAGTTCTGAAGCTGCTCAAACTCAAAATCTGATAGCAAGTGCAGATAATCAAAATCTGATATCAAGTTATGATGTTCTGATTGAAGGAGGAAGTAAAGACATAAGTTTTTGCAAACTCTGAAGCTCAAGGGAAAGGAGACTACTATCTACTATAATGATCCCAAGATTCAGGCACTTGATGAAGAGATTGCTAGAAGATTATTTCTGAAACATAATCCTGGAATGGATTTAGAAAATCTCAAGGAGGAAGAAGCTAGATTTAAAGTTGAGAAGACAAATCTAAAGTCAAAAACTTTTGTTGCAAAGAAACGTCCAAGGCCTAAGGTAAAAGGCATTGTGATCAAGTAAAAGTCAATTTCTAAGGCATCTAAGCCCAAGACTAGATCACAAACTGAGACTGATCCCAAAGATAAAGGAAAGGGGAACATTGATGAACCAATAAAGCCACAGGAGTTGAAAATTCCTCAAATCCTGATGAAACCAGTGTGCAAAATGGTTCAAGTTCATGATGATACTCTTGCTGAAGATGAATCTGTTCAAATTCTGAAAAGAAGAAAGATTACTGAAGAATCTAAGACAACCTCTGAAAAAACTCAAGTTGTTCAGAGTGAAAAACAGCAAGCTACAGAAGAAACAACAAGTTCTGTTAAAGTCACCAAGAAATCAACCTCTGACAGTGCTCAAGTTGATTTAGACAAAATGAAAGTTGGTGATAAAAAGAAACTTCTATGGAAAAATGTCAAACCATCAGATCCAAAGAAAAGCCAATTGTTGTCTGATTTCATGACTATTGGGTTAAATGCTAGAGAACCAAGAGACAGAGCAGGGCTAGGTTCTGATGAAGCTAAGATCAAGATAGGAGTTGAAGTTGCTACTAGAGATCCATTTTTGTTAACTGACACACCTCTTGAAGATGTTACACAGAAACACCTTGATAAGGTTATCGCTGTTCAAGTGGTACTGGATGCTCATGACAAGCATAATGTCAAAGAAAATCTGATTCTATTTCTTGAAGATGGAAGGACATATCAAATGTCAGAATCAGATGTGCTGAACAAATCCCTAAAAGAACTTCAATTCTTTTATTATCTTTTAGAGATAAAGTCTGATATTACCAGGAGATGGTCAAATTTCATATTGAATACCATAAGAGATAAGGCAAGAATTTTTGGTTCAAGGGTTACAGAATTCATTCCTAACATAGTTGAAGATGATGGAAGTGAAATTCCAATGAAGAAGAATTCTGCTAAACTTGAAGTGATTTTGAAAGGGAAATGTCTGTGCTACAATGAAGATTCTTCTCATCCAAGGGTAATAAGACTGGGAGATGGTTTAGAAAGAAACCATATCTCTGCTTTAAGGACTGCAATCTACCAGATTGGAAGTCAAGATGAAGAGATGAAGAAAGTCAAGACTACAATAGCTCAAGTCCTGAGGAATAAAGAAGAAAAGCTGATATCAAACTTTGTCAAGAATCACTTTGGATTCAGATTGACTCAATGAGATTGGTAAAAGCTACAAGGACTGTAAGTTGTAGTTAGTTGTCTTATTAAACTCTTATTGCATTTGTACTTAAAATGTTTTTGACATCATCAAATCTATTAACTTGTATATTTTGCATAATTTACAAGTTGGGGGAGATTGTTAGATATATTTGAGATTTCATGTCTAATATTATTTGTCTTTAGTTTTCAGAACTTAACAACAGGACATATCAGGACTTACTGAAGTCAGAACTTAATATCAGAACTTAAGGTGTCAGAAGATACATATCAGTACTTAAGTGGGGGAAGACTTTCAGATAAGGATTGCGGCTGATTTACAGGAGAAGATCTGGACTAAAACAAAAGAAGATATGCATGAAGAGTTAGAGGACTAGAAGACTTGTAGAAGATATCTGATTGATATATTTTAGGAGACATAATTATATTCCATATCAATTAGAATATATCTTGTAACTGTGTACTATATAAACACAGCTTAGGGTTTACACTATATGTGTTATCATTATCGAGAATATTATTCTTTGTAACCTAGCAGCTCTTAGTGATATTTGTTCATCCCTGAGAGAGAACAACAGTTTATATTATAATAGAGTTTATTTGAATATACTTGATCTTTGTTACATACTTGTGTTGAAATCGATTTATTGTATAAACACTATATTCAACTCCCTTCTATAGTGTTGGGTGACCTAACAGTGGTATACAATGAAAAATTGAAACTTATCAAATCTCGAACCAGAGGAGGCATTGGTCATTCCAATATGGAGATTTTAGAATCTGATTTGTTAGATACAAATACTCTGACAGAAAATCTTGGTGAAAGAATTTCTCCTTCACATCTTGAGAAAGTTGAAATTATGAAGATTGTTCATAGAAAGATAAATGATAATGATGTCAGAGAAGAGATTCTGTACTTTTTCAGGGATGGTAAAGTAAAAAACTTTACATGGAAGCAACTCTTAATGAAGAATGTGACATTATTGAAATACATTCACTATTATCTTAGAGTTCGGAACAAAGTCACCATAAACAGGTCTTCTATGATACTTGAAGTGATCAGAAGAAGAGTCATGACAAAAGATGATAAATAAAATGGTGATTATCTTCCCGAGTACATAACTTATACTGGTCAAGAAATGTAGATGAAAAAGGGAGCTGCAGTGCTACAAGTTTTTCTCAACAGTCCTCAGTTATCCTTCAGTCTTGATCATGAAGATGTAAGTTTGAGCTTCATGTTGATTGGTGATCTTGAGATAAGTAAAAGCTCAATTTTTAAGTTAAGATCAACTATCTATCAGCTTGGAGAAGACACTGAAGAAAAGAGAGAGTTGAAGAAAAAGCTTGTTAAAGTCCTACGAGACAAGGAGGAAGAAAGATTGAAGAACTTTCTTGGAACAACTGTCAGTTATCTGAAGATACTGAAGTAAGCTTTACTCCTTGTACATTTTGTAGATTGGTTTTGGCATCATTGAGAATGGAATTTATGCTTCATTACACTAAGAATAAATTGGGGGAGATTGTTACATATTGAATTCTGAATGATCAGAAGAAGCTCAGGATCTGGCTGTTCGGGTGACATCAGGATCTGATGTACCGTCAGGATTTGGCATGTCATCAGTATTTGAATGTCATCAGTATTTGAAGACAGTCAGCATTGGAGGATTTGTTCTGTTCCTTATAATATGGAGCAGATATCTGTTACGTCTGAGTTATAGGACTTTATCTGTTTAATTTAAGATATGTAGCAGTTTCAGTTAGTTGTTGATAATGCATAACTTAGATTAATTTGTTATAGCTGTGTAGTATATAAACAAAGTTTAGGTCATCACTTAGTTGATATACTTGAGGATCATTCGACCTAGCAGCTGTCAAGAAAATCAGTATTTCTTGAGAGGATTTTTGTAACATTTTTATCAGAAATATAAAAAGCTGTTATATTTTATTACTTGTTCGAAATATTTATACAATTGTATCCACCCCCTTAAACAATTGTATCTATACTGGGCAACAAATATACTAAATACTATTAATTTTTTTTAAAATTTTATCATATAACTAAAATATATAAAACTTGACATCTGTCAGGTTGGATCTTTCATAAGCTTTTTAAAAAAAAATTGAAATATCAGTATGAGACTAAACGCTAGTAGGAAGTAATGGTCAAACTACTGGTTGAACGTTAAAATAGCAAATAAAATATAATTATGTTTTTCTAAATATTTAATCATATCATTAAAATATATAGATCTTAATATTTGTAAGATTGGATCATTCATAAATATTTTTAAAAATATCAAAACATCAATATGGGACTAAACAGTAGTAAAAAGCACTGGTCAAACTACTGGCTGTATGTTAAAATAGCGAAAAAATATACTTAATTTTTTCTAATTTTTTTTATCTTATAACTAAAAATATATGGATTTTGACATCTGTAAGTTTGGATCATTCATATGTATTTTTAAAAAATTTGAAACATCGGTATGGGACTAAGCCCTATTAATAAGTACTGGTCAAACTACTAGTTGACTATTAAAATAACAAACCAAATACATTTATCTTTTTCTAAAATTTTTATCATATCACTAAAATATATAGATCTTGACATCCTTAAGGTTGGATCATTCATAAATATTTTTTAAAAATCGAAACATCGGTATGGGATTAAATACTAATAAGAGGTACTGGTCAAACTACTAGACTGTTAAAAAAGGATAACAAATACATTTAATTTTTTAATTTTTTTTATCATATCACTAAAATATATAGATAGTGACATTCATACGGTTGGATCATTCATAAATATTTTAAAAAAAATCAAAACATCAGTATGGGACTAAACACTATTAAAAAGTACTGGTCAAACTACTAGTTGATCATTAAAATAGCAAATCAAATACATTTATTTTTTCTAAACAATTTATAATAACACTAAAATATATAGATATTGACATCCTTAAAGTTGGATTATTCATAAACATTTATAAAAAAATTGAAACATCAATATGGGATTAAACAATATTAAGAACTACCAGTCAAACTACTAGTTGACCGTTAAAATAGCAAACCAAATACATTTTTTTAAAAATTTTTTATGATACCATTAAAATATATAGATCTTGACATCCTTAAGGTTGGATCACTCATAAATATTTCTATAAAAATTGTAACATCAATATGGGACTAAACACTCGTAAGAAGTACTGGTCAAACTACTAGTTCATCGTCAAAATAGAAAACTAAATACATTTATTTTTTTTCTAAATTTTTTATATATCACTAAAATATATAGGTCTTGACATCCTTATGGTTGGGTCATTCATAAACTTTTTTTAAAAAATCGAAACATCCGTATGG
Source organism: Apium graveolens (assembly GCF_009905375.1). Lineage (NCBI taxonomy): Eukaryota > Viridiplantae > Streptophyta > Magnoliopsida > Apiales > Apiaceae > Apium > Apium graveolens. The sequence continues at coordinate 6,079,420 of NC_133656.1, read as the reverse complement.
ATCTAAACACTAGTAAGAAGTACCGTAATAACCTCAAATTTTGGACTTTTTTTAATCCTTATGAATAGTGATTTTGCTAATTAAAGAAATTTTTCATGACACACTATGTAGGATTTCTTTTATTGATATTATGATATCTTATTAGTACTCCATAGAGTATATGAGTGTATGTAAAGATCGTCAGAATCCAAATTTGAACACTTTGATTTTTCCCGAAAACCCACCAGATACCGAAAGAATTGAGTATCAGGTAACATGATTAAAAGGATTTAAATTCAAGAATTATAAGAGAGGATCATTAAAGAAATATAAAATATTGAGAAAGGTTCAGGGGAACCCAAGTAGTAAGATCCCCGATATGATCCCTCAAACGACGAACGAGGACGAAAGTTAAGCGAACCGTATAACAGATAAGCGGTCATTAGCCAAGTAATTAAGATTAATCAAAGGGGTTAGTGGATGGTGATGTCATCACACCACAAGGAAGAGACATGTGTTAAAAGGATGATATAGGCTTGATGATGCAAGCATGGTTAAAAGATATTTAGCCAAGATTGATTTATGGCCATGTATTGGAATCATGATTGATTAAACCAAGGTTAAATTAACTAAACTATCAAAAACACCACAAAAACTAATCAAGTCAATAAAGAAGCATTTCATTCTCTCATTTCTTCAAGAAAGCTCACGACCCCTTTTGTTTTTCAAAGAAGAAATTTTGGAAGTCCAAGCACCACTTCATAATAAATCCCAAGGTAATTATGCAAGCTTCCTTATGATTAGATGAGCATATCCTAGGAGTTTAAGATTCTTATTCTTTGTAAATCTCTTCCAATAAATCACGGAAGGAGATGATGAATAGTACTTTCTTGAAATTAATTTTATGTTCTTGATTTATTTGGAAAGATCAAGCTTGTAGGAGGTTAGATCAAGACTCCCTAAGGCTTCCTAGCAACTTATCACCCACCAAGGAAGGTATAAACTTCAAACCCTAGCATTTAATTTATTTGTTAGTAAGTTTACTAGTTGGTTTTGTGAATGAGAAGCATGGATTATGAATATTATTAGTTTGGTTTGATTTGGAAGTGATTCGGTAATTGAATCTTGATTTATGGTTAATGAATCTTAAGTTATGGTTAGTAGATCATGTTTGTGGTTGAATGAGTTCGCAAACTTGGAAATTATGGACTGATGTGGTATGATTTAGACGAGGTTTTGTTGTATTGATGATTATGGGTTGGTTGGTGGTTAATTGGAGTAGTATAAATATTGGTAATCGCGTAAACATAGTCGTCGTAATGCCCGTTTTCATTCAACTGCTTGTACTTAGTGTTCGGGACAGAAAGCTCACTGACCAATCTGTAAATTTGCCATGTTTATCTAGGTCGTGTCGTAAGCTTCATTTTGGTATGTGGTTCGCTTAGATCCGATATACGGTTTAGGAGAAATGACCGTTTTAAGTAATGACGTTTCGCGAGCGAACCATTACCCCTCGCTTTACTTTGAAACCTTGATTAAGGCCCTTAAATGACTAACTAGAGTACGAAACAATTATGTAAGATTAATTGGTCAGTTGGTAGAGTATTCGTAAAAGAGCCGCCTTAAAAAGTTAAACGATTAATTTTATAAAAATGATGGAGCCGAGGGTACTCGAGCGACTTATGTGAATCGTTAAGCGCAAAAGCGAATGTTAGGGTCTAATTGATTAAAGTCTAATTTTTTAAGCAACCGTGGTTTAATTCCAACTTATATGTTGTTTATAGGTTACCAGACTCGCCCCAGGCCTTTTACCACCCCCAGTCACTCAGGCAAGTTTTCTACTCGTTTATTGTTGTTGTGATGTATATATTTGTATATGCATTATCTTGTGATAAGTGCATGGTTGTTATTAGCAAGTTTTGTGATATATTGGAGCATTATGATATGATATATATATATATATATATGCATGCCTGTTTCGTAATCTTGATATCTCATTGTTGATTCAATTGATTATAAACTGCATAATACATATGCTAGATATAAGCAGTACTTGCATATACCCTTAGTATAGAGGACCCAGAGTTGTACATTTTTCTAAACTGGGAGGCGATGTTCCCGAGTATATTATATATATATAAATAGTTTTTAAAACTATTAATCGAATAATTTTTATTCGATAGTTTTATCATATAAGTGAATTTTTTTTTGAATATTAATTTAAGATTCCTATTTCGATCAAAGACTAGTTTAACTATTTGAATATAGTTTCTACTTATGAAACTTATTTTATTTCTATTATTTAATGAATATTAGTCTGAATATTCATTCAAGGACTTATGACTCCGCTTATTTTATTTAATGAATATCAGTTTGAATATTCATTCGAGGACTTACGACTCCGCTTATTTTATTTAATGAATATTATTTTGAATATTCATTCGAGGACTTATGACTCCACTTATTTTATTTAATGAATATTAGTTTGAATATTAATTCGAGGACTTATGACTCCGCTTATTTTATTAAATAATATTCTTTATTTTGTTAAAGAATAATGTTTCGTTATTCGCCAAGTATTAGAGAAATGATTGATATCGTCAATCATTCTTACCTTAAATATTTTCAGAAAGTTATTTTTAAAACATTTACTTCATTTGCTTTGATAAAAGCTATTCGTTATCTGAATATTATTTACAGCATAATATTCAGATATTTTTTTGATTATCTTGGAATTGATTTATTCTATGAAATCATCCTTATTCTAGACGCTTTCAAAAATATTTTTGAATCTTCAAAATGATTTTTAAAGGCTAGAGCGAATCCGATAACTTGTTTTCAAATTTAAGATCTTCCTTTCGAAGGGGATTTAAATACTCGCTTAAAAATATGAGGGATCCGGCTCCATGATGTAACACCCCCAGATCCGGGGTCGGGGATTCGGGTTGTCACGAGTTCCATTTCCCTTATCAATACTTAATCTTAACAGTCAACCAACTACTGCGTACTATGACCCCACAATATACACACACCACAAGTTATAGTCTTAGAGATGAATCCCAAAAATAACACAAGTCATTTTATTCCACAATTATAAGTCATTAGACCTCAAAAGGGTTTCTGAATAAATTTACATTTCCTTGCCATTATTACAATTCATAAATATACATAATTCTGGTACAACAAAAGTTGAAAGCCTAGCCGATTGGTAGTTCCTACCTCAGCTACAACGGCATCAACGCCTACAGGAAACTGCGGAACGTTTCCTATCCGTTCACGAATTGGGAGCTTGGTCCTGTTCATCTTGTCTATCTGTTGTTGTGTGATGAAAGAAGAAAGCAAGGGTGAGCAACAAGCCCACCGAAATAATATGTATACTAATTAACAATATATGAGCATTCTCATAGTACTCCTAAAAGTCTTGGTCAAGAAGAAATGAACCAAGTTTGATATCTAAATGCGACCACATCGCAAAATATTTAGTATATATATATACTTTTCAAAATCTTGGAAGTCCTCTTCCATGCATAATATACACAGAGTTCCAGTTTATAACTGTATAAAAATATCGTTGCAAGGTGATCTCATATATCTAACCTTGTCTCAACGTTTTTCTGAAAATTTTTGTCATGCATAAGATAATCATTTACTAGATATAAGTTGAAAAGATGAAGTTACAAGATACTCCAATATACTTATATCTTTTCTGAATACTACTTGAACTACCACCGTTCAAGTTATAATTAGTTCATCCCATAGATGAAGCTACAAGATAAAACTTATATAGAATCAATCTTTGAATTATCATCAAAATGAAATGAAGTTACGAGATACTTCATTTGATGAAAACATCATTTTGAAAACTCGACCCTGCCAACACTCAACAATCGCCCAGCCGTAGCCTTTCTATCGAAGTGCTCTGGGTAGTGTTGCAGAATTATCCAATTGGATGATGAACTCATTACGGGAGTTTGCCGCGCCAGGAAGACCACTGACGATGATCAGTCGCAGTAGTGCAACCCCACCATTTTCTACATGTAGAGGAGAACAGTCAGATTTACTTGTCAACCGAACACTGGACTCCTAAGGAATGGACCGTCTTAGCGGAACTTCCGGGCCATTTGGGCCAATAAATAAGGCTAGGCCGGCGCCATTCGACCACTTACGCCAGTCCTAGTTCAGATGAAATCCATGACTCTGAAACGTAAAGCTCGTCTCCCCTTTCCCCAAGTATGAACTTGTTAATACGACTCCACCAAGAAGTCGCATCTAGTTGGAAAGAAAAACTCACCGATATTTCCCAGACGATGCCTGTTAATGGATTAACTTATTCCAAGAATTTTACTTCTCGAGTGTTGGGTAAGTAATTAAAAAGTCTTTTATCAAAACAGCAACCTTGTTGCGAATATAAAAATACATCACGGAGCCGGATCCCTCAAATTTTTGAGCGAGTATTTAAATCCCCTTCGAAAGGAAGATCTTAAATTTGAAAACGAGTTTTGGGATCCGCTCTAACCTTTAAAATCATTTTGAAGACTCGAAAATATTTTTAAGAATATTTGGACTAATGCTGATTTAATAAAATAAATCAGTCCCGATATATTAGAAAATATCTGAATATTATTATTTAAATAATATTCCCATAAGGATAATCCTTATAAAAATAATCGAAGTAGAAGTTTTAAAACTCATACTTGAAATGAATAATAAATAACCAAAGATATACTTATACGAAAGTACGATCTTTATTTGAATAATCGAAAATAAGTTTGATTATCGAAACATTATTCTTTAATAAAATAAATAATATTATTTAATAAATAAGCGGAGTCATAAGTCCTCAAATGAATATTTAAAATAATATTAATTAAATAAAATAAACTGAGTCTTAAGTCCTCGAATGAATATTCAAAATAATATTCATTAAATAAACTAAACGGAGTCATAAGTCCTCGAACGAATATTCAAAATAATATTCATTAAATAAAATAAAGTTATCGAATAAACCTTATTCGATTAATACTTTTGAAAACTATATATATATATAAAAATATATATATATATATTATACTCGGGAACATCGACTCCCGGTTTAGAAATATGTTCACCTTTGGGTCCCCTATACTAAGGGTATACGCAACTACTACTTATCTCTAGCATAGGTATTATGCAACTTATAAGCAATTGAATCAACAATTAGATATCAAGATTACGAAACAGACATGCATATATACCATATCAGCATCTCCAATATATCGCAAGATTTGTTAATAACATTCATGCACTTATCACAAGATAATGCATATACATATATACATCACAACAACAGTATAACGGGTAGAAAACTTGCTAGAGCGACTGAGGTTGGCGTGGTTATTAAAAGGTTATAGAACGCTAACGAGCAAAAGTATAACCAGTATAATATTAGGAACGGAAGGTAATAATGATTACGAACTGGAAAAGAATGGGTATTAAGAAGCAAAAGCTATAATTCTAGAAGCTATAATGAGAGTCTGTGCAATAGACTTGAAAGAAATTTGAATGATCACATAACGCGGATTGAGTTTTCTTACGACAATAGATCATATGTCAGTATCGAGGTGTCGCCTTATGAGATCCTTGAGGGAAGACAATGTCGATCTCCCTTATGTTAGGATGAAGTTGTAGAGCGCAAGATGCTCGGACCCGCAGTAGTCCAAAGGACCAAGGATATGATAGATCTAATCAGAGGACGGCTGGTAGTAGCCCAAGATGGACATGATAAGTATGTTGATTTGACACGAAAGGATAAAGAGTATGAAATAGGGGACCTAGTAATGATATAGGTATCCCTTGGAAAGGATTGATGAGGTTCGGAAGGAAAGGAAAGCTAAGTCTACAATTTGTTGGACCCTTGGATATATTAAGACGTTTGGGAAGTTAGCATATGAGCTAGCCCTAACCCCGAATATGTAGCAAGTTCATAACATGTTTCACGTATCAATGTTAAGGAAGTGTAATTCAGATGCTAGATAAATAGAGGCATATGAGCGCATAGATATGCAACCCGACGTAACCTATATGGAGCAACCAGAAAGGGTTATAGATCGAAAAGGGACAAGTGCTTAGGAGAAGGGTTATCAAACTAGGCAGAGTTTGGTGGTAGGACCACAATGTGGGAAAATTTACTTAAGAGTTAGAAAGTGCAATGCTAGGAAGGTATCCCTATTCATTTTATATCTGATTCCGGGACGGAATCCTTTTAAGGAGGGGAGACTGTAATAACCCCAATTTTTGGAAATTTTTGAAACCCTTATGAATAGTGTTTTTGCTGAATGAGAAAACTTTTCATGCCACACTATGTAGGGGTTCTGATATGGATATTCTGAGATTTTATTAGTTCTTTATATGGGATATAAGTGTATGTAAAGATCGTCAGAATCCAAATCCGAACACTTTGATTTTTCCCGGAAATCCACTAGATACGGAAAGAATTGAGAAAAAGGTAACAGGATAAAAAGGATTTAAATTAAAGGATTATAAGAGAGGATCATAAAAAGGAATATAATGTAATGAGTAAGGTTAAGGGAACTTAAGTAATAAGATCCCGGGTATGATCCTTCAAACGATAAACGAAAACGAAAGTTAAGCGAACCGTATAACAGATCAGCGGTCATTAGGCAAACAATTAGGAAGTTAAGCAAAGGGATTAGAGGAAATGATGTCACCCAACCAATGAGAAGAGGACAAGGAAGGGAGGATGACATAGCAATGTGATGTAAGCATGACATAGGGAAGGAGGAGGTGTGGTTGGTTTATAACCACACAAATATAAGGTTATTAAGGTAATTAACCAAAAACAAAACAAAAAACAGCCAAGCTAAGCCAAACAAATCAAAAAACACAAAATCATTTCATTCTCATCATCTTGCTCTCGGCTTTTCATCTTTTTCAAGGGCAAGAATTTCAAAAATCAAGTTCCAAGCATTGTTAAATCACAAGGTAATTATCTAAGCTTCCTTGTACATAGATATGGATATGCTATAAGTTTAAGCTCCTAATTCCTTCACAATCTCTTCCAATAAATCAAGGAAGAAGATGGTGAATAGTAACCTTCAAGAAATAACTTTAGTTTTCTTGAATTTTTATGAAAGATTAAGGTTATACAAGCAAGGATCAAGGTTCTTTTAGGCATTCAAAGCTCTTGGGTTGTGTTAGGAAGCTTCAAGGAGGTATAAACAACTTTCACCTTTAACTTATAGTTTGAACTTTGAGTTTTGATGAGTTTATGGATGGATTAATGTATATAGAAATATCCATGTATGTATAACAAGATCCATGTATGTTAGATAGTTTGGTTGGATTTGTGGTGATTTTGGATATGAATCTTGGTTAATGGTTAATGAATCTTAAGTTATGGTTAGTAGATCATGTTTGTGGTTGAATAAGTTGGAAAACCTTGAGATTATGGACTGACTTTGCCTTGATATAAGTTGTGTTTGATGTATTGATGATGGTTGGGTGGTTTGTAGTGAATTGGTAAAGAATTTGGAGTGGTATAAATATTGGTAATCGCGTAAACATAGCCGTCGTAACGTCCGATTTTCTTTAGACTGTTTTGTGCATAACATTAGGACCCGAGGACCCCCTGCTAGATTATGACCACTGCCATGTTTAGATAGCTCATGTTACGAGCTTCGTTTTGATATGTAGTTCGTTCGATTCCGATGCACGGTTTAGGAGAAACGACCGTTTCAAGTAACGGCGTTTCGCGAACGATACTTTTCCCCTCGCCTTACTTTGAAACATAGGTTAAAGACCTTAAAGGACTAATTGAAGTATGAAACATTTATGTAAGGTGTAATAAGCAGTTGGTAAGACATCCGCGAAGGAATCGCTTTAAAACTCGTAAAGGTTAAATTATTAAAAATGGTGGAGCCGAGGGTACCCGAGTGACTTAAGCGAATCAGTGAGCGCAAAACAAGCGTTAGAGTCTAAGTTAGTTAAAGTATAGATTTACAAGTGACTTTGGTTTAATTCCAACTTACTTGTTGTTTATAGGTTACCAGACTCGTCCCGAGCCATTCGTAACCCCAGTCGCCCAGGCAAGTTTTCTACCCGTTATACTGTTGTTGTGATGTAAATATATGTATATGCATTATCTTGTGATATTGCATGATTGTTATTAGCAAATTTTGCGATATATTGGAGCATGCTAATATGGTATATATACATGTCTGTTTCGTAATCTGGTTATCTATCTGTTGATTTCAATGCTTATAGTTGCATAATACCTATGTTAGAGGATAGCGGTAACTTGCATATACCCTTAGTATAGGGACCCAAAGGTGAAAATATTTTCTAAAACCGGGAGTCGAGGATCCCGAGTAGATTTTGTATATATGGATATGGATATATATATATATATTTATATATATATATATGGTTATAGTTTTCCAAACTATTAATCGAATAAGGTTTATTCGATAACTTTAAACTTTATTTTATTATTGAATATTATTTCGAATATTATTCGAAGGCGTATGACTCCTTTTGTTTATTTATCTGAATATTACTTGAATATTCATTGGAGGGCTTATGACTCTTTTATATTATTTATTGAATATTATTTTGAATATTCATTCGAGGGCTTATGACTCTTTTATATTATTTATTGAATATTATTTGAATATTCATTCGAAGGCTTATGACTCAGTTTATATTATTTAATGAATATTATTTGAATATTCATTTGAGGATCTATGACTCCGATTATTTGCTGATATATATTCTTTATTTTATTAAAGAATAAGGTGTCGTTAATCAAACTTACTTTTGATTATTCAAATAAAGATATTACTTTCGTATAAGTATATCTTTGATTATTTGCTATTCATTTCAAGTATAAGTTTTAATACTTCTACTTCAATTATTTTATAAAGATTATTCTTTATGGGAATATTATTTAAATAATAATATTCAGACATTTTCTAAATATTCTGGGGACTGATTTACTTCATTAAATCAGCTTCACTCCAAACACTCTTTAAAGTGTTTTCGAGTCTTTAAAATGATTTTCAAAAGTTAGAGCGGATCCCAAAACTATTTTTATATTTAAGATCTTCCTTTTAAAAAGGGGATTTAAATACTCGCTCAAAACCTGGGGGATCCGGCTCGGTGGAGTGTTTTATATTCGCAACAAGGTTGCTGTCTTGGTAAAAGAGTTTTTGATTACTTACCCAATATTCGGGAAGTAAAATTCTTGGAACAAGTTAATCCATTAACAGGCATCGCCTGGGAAATATCGGTGAGTTTTCCTTTCCAACTAGATACGACTTCTTGGTGGAGCCGTATTAACAAGTTTCTACTTGGGGAAAGTGGGGACGAGCTTTACGTTTCAGAGTCATGGATTTCATCTGAACTAGGAGTGGCGTAAGTGGTCGAGTAGCGCCGGCCCAGCCTTATTATATTGGCCCAAATGGCCTGGAAGTTCCGCTAAGGCGGTCCATTCCTTAGGAGTTCAGTGTTCGGTTGACAAGTAAATCCGACAGGTTCTCCTCTACATGTAGAAAATGGTGGGGTTGTACTACTACGACTGATCATCGTAAGTGGTCTTCCTGGCGCGGTAAACTCCCGTAATGAGTTCATCATCCATTTGGATAATTCTGCAACACTACCCGTAGCATTTCGATCGAAAGGCTACTAATGGGTGGTTGCCGAAGCATTGACAGGGTCAAACATTTTTATTGGTGTATCCATTGAATGAAGTATCTCGTAACTTCATCTCTTTTCAAAATATTTCAAAGATCAAATATTTTCAAGTTTTATTTGTGGTCTCATCTATGGGATGACCTCGTGAATCTTATTATACTTCGAACAGCAGTAGTTCAAGTAGATTTCTAAAAAAAAAATGGTATAAGTATAGTGAAGTAATTGGTAACTTCATTTCTTGTTTTTACTTATATCTAGTAAGTAATTATCTTACACACGATAAAGATTCTAGTAAGTATCCATTTAGATACTTGTATTATTGTTATCACTACATATTATCTTGCGAGCTGTAAGGCTCACTCTTGCTTTATTTCTTCATCACACAACAACAGTTAGGAGAGATGGCCAGACTCCAGCAGACCCAGCGCAAGCGCGTGGGAAGCGTCCCGCGTCTTCCCGATGATGTTGTGGCTGCTATAGCTGCAGAGGTAGATCTATTGGTAGATCAGGCATTCTATTTTTGAGAATCAATTATGTATAATTATAACTTGTGGCAGATAATGGCAATTAACTGTAAATTTATCAAGTAATCATTTTGGGTTGTAATAACTTTTAAATGGTGGATTCAAAGACTTGTACTTATTTCAATTTCATCTCTGAGACTATAACGAGTTGTGGTGTGTGTTAGTGTGGGGTCACAACATGAGGTTATTTATTATTAATTAAGTGAAGTGATATTGTGGAAAGAAAGACCGTGACAACCCGGATCCCCGACCCCGGATCTGGGGGTGTTACAGAAATGGTATCAGAGCTAAGCGTTATAAACCTCAGAGATGATGGGACGTTAAGATAATAAGTTCACAAAGATAATAAGAACTCTTGCCAAGTTCATAGTCGGGCTACCTAACGTAGTACTGACAGTTAAAACCCTTATGGGAACCCTTATAAATATCGTAATAGGAGCGTAGTTCGTTATCATATATGGTAGCGGGACTCCGAACCCTGAGGTTGAGGAGCAACAGCGTGATGATGTTTTATTACTAATTGGAGATCGGATTGTGGATCCGATAGAGCGTCCTAACGCAGGACCGGATGATGTTGATATTAAGGATGTTGTCCTAGAAGGGATAGTTGCTGAGGAGGATCCCATGGAGGATCCTGACAAGAATGGATAAAGGACCACTGATGAATTGATGACCATGGTTAGGTCAACTACCAGAGGTAGGATTGGTCGATCACTACCGGAGGTTCGTTCAAGTTTGTAAAGATAGTAGCCCCCTTTAACGCGGCTTACTCGTAAGACTGAGAAGTTCGAATCGACAAAGAAATGCGAGAACAGCTTTCAAGAACTGAAGCAGAGGTTGGTGATGGCCCCTATGCTGGCATTGCCGGATGGAAAAAGGAGATTTTGTGATTTATAAGTGACGCTTCGCATAAGGAATTAGGGTGCTTCTTAGCACAGCAAGATAATCGCGTCTGCGTCAAGACAATTAAGGTAATATGAAATTCGATATCCCCGCCCATGAGCTTAGGCTCGTGGTAATAGTTTTACCCTAAAGATTGGAGGCACTACTTGTATGGAGAGAAGTGCGAGAATTACCTAAGCCATAAGTGCTCTAGTACATTCTTACGTAGAAAGAGCTCAACATACGCCAGAGGAGGCGGTTAGAGCTAATCAAGAATTATGATTGGGAGATTCTTTATCATTCGGGGAAAGCCAATATGGTGGCTGATGCCCTTAGTAAAAAGGAGAGACTCAAGATGATAATGTCTTTTGGAGAGTTTATAAGAGATTTTGAGAAAATGGAAATAGTAGTGAAGGTAACCGGAGCCGGTACCGAAAAGCTGTTTGAGATAGCAATACAGCCCGAATTATTGGAAAAGATCATATTGTGCCAGAAAAAGTTATGAATGAAGGCAGAGAGCCAACAAATAGATAAGAGGTTAATACCGAGAAAGATGAGAAGGGAATAATGAGGTATTCCTACAGAATTTGGGTTCCAAATGTTCAAGAGCCTAAAGATGAGATCTTAGATGAAAGCTAGTTTGAGGAATAAGATTTAGAGCAAACCCTGAACGTGATAGTCAGGGAGGTCGCCATCAAGATAGAAGGAACCCATGACATAATGGAGTGGAAAATGAGGATTTTAAATTAAAAGATGACCCCAATTATGGGGAGTAGGATGAAACATTTCATACTAAGGAAACAAAAAGTCGAGCGAGATAAGGAGACCCGAGACGGTACTCCTATACGGAAATTCATGGACCTGTCTAAAGAGAACTTAGACTATTATCCCCAACCACCACCCTGAGGAGACAGTGCGGTGGGAAATTCTTTCAGGACCTTTAAATCGCTAAGCTCTCAGAGTTCCAAGGAACAAGCTGACCCAGTCGAGGCAAGAGCCTGGCTAAAGGAAATATAGGAATCATTTGAGATTCTAAATGATTGACGAATCACAAAAGACTGTTTTTATCACTTACCCTCCTAAGAGAGAGGCCACCCGCCGGTGAAAGGCCAAGGAAGGCACGGAGCAAGAGATTATAATAAACTGATTTAAGTTCAGTCAATTGTTTTCGGGAAAGTAATTCCCAAAGATAAGGAGATAGTGTAAAAGCTTTAGAGCCAGAACAAAGGCAGACGAGTATGATAAATTATGAGTCTAAGTTGTAAAAGTTGTCAAGATTCGTTCTAAAGACACGAATCCAGAATGACGGGATGTTTGAAATCAATGCTTAAGTTGTGTTGGTTCATGAAATAATGATAAAAAAAAAACTGAAGTGGAAAGGAATATAAAGGCAATAGAGTTTGAGGAATGATAAAGGAATTGGGTATGAGGAAACCCTAAAGACTCGTAGCAATAGAAATAGAAAAGTATGTAATCGTCAGGATGAGGGTGATTCTCCATGAGTTAAAATTGCTGGTTGAAGGCATAAGAGATACATATATTTTATCCCCTGTAAGTTGGGAGGATTCGAGGAAACCTTGAGGTAATTCGAAGGATAAATAATGAGACGCGGATAGACTGAGGAGACAAGGAAGTAAGAAATTAGGAAAATTAGATGAAGGAAGTGACCTTCAGGAATGTGAAATGTAAGACCGGTGGCTCGATACCCAGAAAGGGAGATTCCAGGTATGAGAGATATCCCAACATTGAGATGACTGTTGGGATAAACAACAAAAGTAAATAAGGAATTATTAAGAAGAAGTTCACGTTGAACACGACCAATATCTTCCAGAACATCCTTGTTATCATTACCAAATTAGGCAAGAAAAGCGGATAACCGTTGTTATCTTTTGGAGGCCATATTGATTGACCTCATTTTGAATACAAATGTTATTGTGAAATTAGGCATATACTATTGAGGTGGGAATGATTGAATAAGACACCCTTATCAGGGATATATGACTTGATTTATCCATGGAAGGATGTAGGTACCTTTTAAAGGTGGAATTAAGGATAGAACATCGGTAACTTAAAATGAATCCTTGGGGAATGCATAAAGGTTGGCATTTCACCCTTAATAGGGACAGTATGAGTTTTGACAGTATGATTGGGAAAGGGTTAAGGTAGTAACAACCTTTAAGAATCAGTGGAGAAATTTTTCAGAAGTATATAGACAATGGTTCTAGTATTAGTAAATGGTATTTTGATATGCCCTGTATCTAGGGAATACAGGAGGAACGATTGAAGGATAACCTTAGAGGTTTTACAAGGAGAAAGGTAATATTCAAAATTCTCAAGAATAGAAATGTTGATAAAGGAAATATGACGTAATTATAATGATGCCAAGTAGGGCACGTGTTAAACCACGAGAAAGTATGGATCGAACCAGTAAAGGTCGAAATTATTCAGGGCAATTAAGACTTAAGATAAAAGATGTTCTAAGTATGATTGAGAGTCAGTCGTGACAGTGATTAACCTCTAAAGACTGAGGCAATAACTTATGGAAAAATGGTGATATTTTTTTTTACTCATCAGATTTTAAGGAATACATCTTCACAAAAGCAGTGATTGAAATAAGGTAGAAAATTTATTTGGAGGTGGTTAAAATGACATTGACTGTAAGGAAATTTTAATATCAGGAAAGGCCAAAGAGGTGGCCGACACTTTAAAGGTAAGAGGATAATTATAGGCGCTTGTGCCAGAGGAATACAGTGATGATGGTTAAAACTGTGAAGGTTGTATTATGGTTTGGAAGATTGACATTCCTTCTGATGACTGTGCAATACCCAACCGTAATAGTAGTTGGTAAAAGTTTAATTCGTGTAATCGCCAATGAACGGGCTATCTATCTTAGAAGGTCCTATCTTGAGATAAGCCAGGACCATGTTTCAAAAAGGACTAGACGAACCTTTGAGCTAAGTCTTCTATTTAAGGCATATGATTAAGAATGGTATTAACCTGCTATCGTTACTTTGATTGAAACTCTTCTGCACTTTTATCTGCTTCATGTCATGAAAGTACGTCAGAGTTTGGAGTGTTCTTCATGAATTGTGATTGGTGGTTATGTTAACTCCTTAGAAGGATTTGATACGACATGTATGGACTCCGTATGGTTAGCTATTAAGACTTCATGGAAAATGAATGACTACAGTGGGTCAGTGGTGGACCATAGTAAGGCAGCAATGATTCTGCGAGTAGTGAGCTGATTACAACCATGAGAGTTGTATTGGAATGGGTGTTGAGATTGAGTACCCCTAATCGGGTCGTGGTAGTGTATAAGTTATCATTGATAGACTAATTAAGTAGAGTATCTACCTAGTGAATAATTATTCTTTCTTATCAATAGAGAGTCGTATTATTATACGAGGAAGGTTGCGGTGCGAGCATAGAATCCTAGTAACGGTGATATATAGAATGAGATCCCAAATTCGAATTTCGATGTCGAGGGAGTTTCAAAGGTGATTGTGTATAAGCTCGAGGAAGAGCATGGGTCCATAGAATGATGGACGGGATAGCGAAAATATTTAGGCATGGGAAATACGATGTTATAATACTTGATGCTGATATAAATACGTTTATGTTTTGTTCTCCTATGACAAACCTCTATAATTCAGAGGTAGGTTCCAAGCCAGATATTTTGTGGCAGTATATTTTTTTTATATATACAATTCTCTTCAGTTCGTTCTTTTCTCTTCTTTTCATTTCATGTAATCTGAGAAGAACAACCCTTCCAGAAAGGGGAGGTATTGCCGAATAACTATCTATCTGTGTGATAGAAGCCTAGTAGGATACCATCTATTGTTTAATTGCTTGTCAAGTACTAAAGGATGGCCACCTTCTGTACTAACTATGCGATATAACAAGTGTTCATGATCATAGTGATCTCTCAATAAATTCTTTTACTTCTATATGAAGGATTAAGCTTTCGAAAATAGAAACAGCTGAAAAAGGAGTAATAAAGTTGTGGTAGTATTCAGAATGGAAACACATTCGTGATACTAAGGTTGTCGTGGTTATTAAAAGGTTATAGAACGCTAACGAGCAAAAGTATAACCAGTATAATATTAGGAACGGAAGGTAATAATGATTACGAACTGGAAAAGAATGGGTATTAAGAAGCAAAAGCTATAATTCTAGAAGCTATAATGAGAGTCTGTGCAATAGACTTGAAAGAAATTTGAATGATCACATAACGCGGATTGAGTTTTCTTACGACAATAGATCATATGTCAGTATCGAGGTGTCGCCTTATGAGATCCTTGAGGGAAGACAATGTCGATCTCCCTTATGTTAGGATGAAGTTGTAGAGCGCAAGATGCTCGGACCCGCAGTAGTCCAAAGGACCAAGGATATGATAGATCTAATCAGAGGACGGCTGGTAGTAGCCCAAGATGGACATGATAAGTATGTTGATTTGACACGAAAGGATAAAGAGTATGAAATAGGGGACCTAGTAATGATATAGGTATCCCTTGGAAAGGATTGATGAGGTTCGGAAGGAAAGGAAAGCTAAGTCTACAATTTGTTGGACCCTTGGATATATTAAGACGTTTGGGAAGTTATCATATGACCTAGCCCTAACCCCGAATATGTAGCAAGTTCATAACATGTTTCACGTATCAATGTTAAGGAAGTGTAATTCAGATGCTAGATAAATAGAGGCATATGAGCGCATAGATATGCAACCCGACGTAACCTATATGGAGCAACCAGAAAGGGTTATAGATCGAAAAGGGACAAGTGCTTAGGAGAAGGGTTATCAAACTAGGCAGAGTTTGGTGGTAGGACCACAATGTGGGAAAATTTACTTAAGAGTTAGAAAGTGCAATGCTAGGAAGGTATCCCTATTCATTTTATATCTGATTCCGGGACGGAATCCTTTTAAGGAGGGGAGACTGTAATAACCCCAATTTTTGGAAATTTTTGAAACCCTTATGAATAGTGTTTTTGCTGAATGAGAAAACTTTTCATGCCACACTATGTAGGGGTTCTGATATGGATATTCTGAGATTTTATTAGTTCTTTATATGGGATATAAGTGTATGTAAAGATCGTCAGAATCCAAATCCGAACACTTTGATTTTTCCCGGAAATCCACTAGATACGGAAAGAATTGAGAAAAAGGTAACAGGATAAAAAGGATTTAAATTAAAGGATTATAAGAGAGGATCATAAAAAGGAATATAATGTAATGAGTAAGGTTAAGGGAACTTAAGTAATAAGATCCCGGGTATGATCCTTCAAACGATAAACGAAAACGAAAATTAAGCGAACCGTATAACAGATCAGCGGTCATTAGGCAAACAATTAGGAAGTTAAGCAAAGGGATTAGAGGAAATGATGTCACCCAACCAATGAGAAGAGGACAAGGAAGGGAGGATGACATAGCAATGTGATGTAAGCATGACATAGGGAAGGAGGAGGTGTGGTTGGTTTATAACCACACAAATATAAGGTTATTAAGGTAATTAACCAAAAACAAAACAAAAAACAACCAAGCTAAGCCAAACAAATCAAAAAACACAAAATCATTTCATTCTCATCATCTTGCTCTCGGCTTTTCATCTTTTTCAAGGGCAAGAATTTCAAAAATCAAGTTCCAAGCATTGTTAAATCACAAGGTAATTATCTAAGCTTCCTTGTACATAGATATGGATATGCTATAAGTTTAAGCTCCTAATTCCTTCACAATCTCTTCCAATAAATCAAGGAAGAAGATGGTGAATAGTAACCTTCAAGAAATAACTTTAGTTTTCTTGAATTTTTATGAAAGATTAAGGTTATACAAGCAAGGATCAAGGTTCTTTTAGGCATTCAAAGCTCTTGGGTTGTGTTAGGAAGCTTCAAGGAGGTATAAACAACTTTCACCTTTAACTTATAGTTTGAACTTTGAGTTTTGATGAGTTTATGGATGGATTAATGTATATATAGAAATATCCATGTATGTATAACAAGATCCATGTATGTTAGATAGTTTGGTTGGATTTGTGGTGATTTTGGATATGAATCTTGGTTAATGGTTAATGAATCTTAAGTTATGGTTAGTAGATCATGTTTGTGGTTGAATAAGTTGGAAAACCTTGAGATTATGGACTGACTTTGCCTTGATATAAGTTGTGTTTGATGTATTGATGATGGTTGGGTGGTTTGTAGTGAATTGGTAAAGAATTTGGAGTGGTATAAATATTGGTAATCGCGTAAACATAGCCGTCGTAACGTCCGATTTTCTTTAGACTGTTTTGTGCATAACATTAGGACCCGAGGACCCCCTGCTAGATTATGACCACTGCCATGTTTAGATAGCTCATGTTACGAGCTTCGTTTTGATATGTAGTTCGTTCGATTCCGATGCACAGTTTAGGAGAAACGACCGTTTCAAGTAACGGCGTTTCGCGAACAATACTTTTCCCCTCGCCTTACTTTGAAACATAGGTTAAAGACCTTAAAGGACTAATTGAAGTATGAAACATTTATGTAAGGTGTAATAAGCAGTTGGTAAGACATCCGCGAAGGAATCGCTTTAAAACTCGTAAAGGTTAAATTATTAAAAATGGTGGAGCCGAGGGTACCCGAGTGACTTAAGCGAATCAGTGAGCGCAAAATAAGCGTTAGAGTCTAAGTTAGTTAAAGTATAGATTTACAAGTGACTTTGGTTTAATTCCAACTTACTTGTTGTTTATAGGTTACCAGACTCGTCCCGAGCCATTCGTAACCCCAGTCGCCCAGGCAAGTTTTCTACCCGTTATACTGTTGTTGTGATGTAAATATATGTATATGCATTATCTTGTGATATTGCATGATTGTTATTAGCAAATTTTGCGATATATTGGAGCATGTTAATATGGTATATATGCATGTCTGTTTCGTAATCTGGTTATCTATCTGTTGATTTCAATGCTTATAGTTGCATAATACCTATGTTAGAGGATAGCGGTAACTTGCATATACCCTTAGTATAGGGACCCAAAGGTGAATATATTTTCTAAAACCGGGAGTCGAGGATCCCGAGTAGATTTTGTATATATGGATATGGATATATATATATATTTATATATATATATGGTTATAGTTTTCCAAACTATTAATCGAATAAGGTTTATTCGATAACTTTAAACTTTATTTTATTATTGAATATTATTTCGAATATTATTCGAAGGCGTATGACTCCTTTTGTTTATTTATCTGAATATTACTTGAATATTCATCGGAGGGCTTATGACTCTTTTATATTATTTATTGAATATTATTTTGAATATTCATTCGAGGGCTTATGACTCTTTTATATTATTTATTGAATATTATTTGAATATTCATTCGAAGGCTTATGACTCAGTTTATATTATTTAATGAATATTATTTGAATATTCATTTGAGGATCTATGACTCCGATTATTTGCTGATATATATTCTTTATTTTATTAAAGAATAAGGTGTCGATAATCAAACTTACTTTTGATTATTCAAATAAAGATATTACTTTCGTATAAGTATATCTTTGATTATTTGCTATTCATTTCAAGTATAAGTTTTAATACTTCTACTTCAATTATTTTATAAAGATTATTCTTTATGGGAATATTATTTAAATAATATTCAGACATTTTCTAAATATTCTGGGGACTGATTTACTTCATTAAATCAGCTTCACTCCAAACACTCTTTAAAGTGTTTTCGAGTCTTTAAAATGATTTTCAAAAGTTAGAGCGGATCCCAAAACTATTTTTATATTTAAGATCTTCCTTTTAAAAAGGGGATTTAAATACTCGCTCAAAACCTGGGGGATCCGGCTCGGTGGAGTGTTTTATATTCGCAACAAGGTTGCTGTCTTGGTAAAAGAGTTTTTGATTACTTACCCAATATTCGGGAAGTAAAATTCTTGGAACAAGTTAATCCATTAACAGGCATCGCCTGGGAAATATCGGTGAGTTTTCCTTTCCAACTAGATACGACTTCTTGGTGGAGCCGTATTAACAAGTTTCTACTTGGGGGAAGTGGGGACGAGCTTTACGTTTCAGAGTCATGGATTTCATCTGAACTAGGAGTGGCGTAAGTGGTCGAGTAGCGCCGGCCCAGCCTTATTATATTGGCCCAAATGGCCTGGAAGTTCCGCTAAGGCGGTCCATTCCTTAGGAGTTCAGTGTTCGGTTGACAAGTAAATCCGACAGGTTCTCCTCTACATGTAGAAAATGGTGGGGTTGTACTACTACGACTGATCATCGTAAGTGGTCTTCCTGGCGCGGTAAACTCCCGTAATGAGTTCATCATCCATTTGGATAATTCTGCATCACTACCCGTAGCATTTCGATCGAAAGGCTACTAATGGGTGGTTGCCGAAGCATTGACAGGGTCAAACATTTTTATTGGTGTATCCATTGAATGAAGTATCTCGTAACTTCATCTCTTTTCAAAATATTTCAAAGATCAAATATTTTCAAGTTTTATTTGTGGTCTCATCTATGGGATGACCTCGTGAATCTTATTATACTTCGAACAGCAGTAGTTCAAGTAGATTTCTAAAAAAAAAATGGTATAAGTATAGTGAAGTAATTGGTAACTTCATTTCTTGTTTTTACTTATATCTAGTAAGTAATTATCTTACACACGATAAAGATTCTAGTAAGTATCCATTTAGATACTTGTATTATTGTTATCACTACATATTATCTTGCGAGCTGTAAGGCTCACTCTTGCTTTATTTCTTCATCACACAACAACAGTTAGGAGAGATGGCCAGACTCCAGCAGACCCAGCGCAAGCGCGTGGGAAGCGTCCCGCGTCTTCCCGATGATATTGTGGCTGCTATAGCTGCAGAGGTAGATCTATTGGTAGATCAGGCATTCTATTTTTGAGAATCAATTATGTATAATTATAACTTGTGGCAGATAATGGCAATTAACTGTAAATTTATCAAGTAATCATTTTGGGTTGTAATAACTTTTAAATGGTGGATTCAAAGACTTGTACTTATTTCAATTTCATCTCTGAGACTATAACGAGTTGTGGTGTGTGTTAGTGTGGGGTCACAACATGAGGTTATTTTTATTAATTAAGTGAAGTGATATTGTGGAAAGAAAGACCGTGACAACCCGGATCCCCGACCCCGGATCTGGGGGTGTTACAGGAATGCTTGGATCTTAAAGGAAATCAAAGAAAATAAAGTTAGTAATCTTGAAAACACTATTCAACATCTTCTTCCTTGATTTATTTGAAGAGTTTCATGAAGAATTGGAGGCTTAAACTTCTAGGATAGCCATAACTAATCATAAGGAACCTTTGATAATTACCTTGTAATTTAACAAAGCTTGAATCTTGATTTTTGGAAATTTCCTCTTCTTTAGGATGAAGAAGCCGAGAGCACTTGTTCTTGGGAGGGTTTTTACTTTGCTAAATGAGTTTGTGGTGGAAAATGGAAGTGAATGGGATATTTGGGTGATTAATTGGTTGAATAAAGTGAGTGGAGTGTGACTAAGCATGACATCACCATGGTGACTTCATCAATTACCACTTGTCATCACTTGGTGGTGGAAGCATCTTTCATGCTAATCCTTGCTTAGTTGCTTGATTATCATCCTTAATCCTTGCACTAATCTCTCTTGCATTACCTGTCGTTTAATTATTTTACGACTCGTTTATCGTTCGTTCTTACTAATCGTTTGAGGGATCATATACGGGATCTTATTACGTGGGTTCCCTAAACCTTTCTCAATATATTATATTCCTTTTATGATCCTCTCTTATAATCCTTGAATTAAAATCCTTTTAATCATGTTACCTTATACTCAATTCTTTCGGTATCTGGTGGATTTTCGGGAAAAATCAAAGTGTTCGAATTTGGATTCTGACAATCTTTACATACACTTATTTACTTTATGAAATACTAATACGATCTTAGAATTTCCATAACAGTACTCCTATATATCGTGGTCTGATAATTTTCTTTAATCAGCATCATCAGCAAAAGTTACTATTCATCATGGTTTCAAAAATTCCAAAAATTGGGGTTATTACACATGATATGTTTTTATATTCACAGCGAGGTTGCTGTTTTGATAAAAAAGTTTTTGATTACTTACCCAACACTCAGGAAGTAAAATTCTTGGAATGAGTTTAATCCATTAACAGGCATCGCCTGGGAAATATCGGTGCGTTTTCCTTTCCAACTAGATATGAATTCTTGGTGGAGCCGTATCAACAAGTTTCTACTTAGGGAAAGGGGGAACGAGCTTTACGTTTCAGAGTCATGGATTTCATCTGAACTAGGAGTGGCGTAAGTGGTCAAGTGGCGCCGGCCCAGCCTTATTATATTGGCCCAAATGGCCCGAAAGTTCCGCTAAGACGGTCCATTCCTTGGGAGTCCAGCGTTCGGTCGACAAGCAAATCCGACTGTTCTCCTCTACATGTAGAAAATTGTGGGGTTGCACTACTGCGACTGATCATCGTGAGTGGTCTTCCTGGCGCAGAAAACTCCCGTAATGAGTTCATCATCCAGTTGGATCTTTCTGCAACACTACCCAGAGCATTTTGATAGAAAGGCTATGACTGGGTGATTGTTGATTGTTGGCAGGGTCAAATTGTTATAATGATGTTTCCATCGAATGAAGTATCTCGTAACTTCATTTCTTTTTAAATGAGATTTCAAAGATTGATTCTCTACAAGCTTTATCTTGTAACTCTCCTATATGACGAGTTTTTTTCTTGAAAACTTATTATACTTTGAGCAGTGGTAGTTCAAGTAGTTTTCTAAAGAGTATAAGTATATTGAAATATTTTATAACTTCATCTTCTTTCAAACTTATATTCGGTAAGTAATTATCTTACACTTGATTAAGTTATCAGTAAGTTATCATTTCAGATACTTACACTATTGATTAAATTATATAATATCTTGCGAGCTGTAATGCTCACTCTTGCTTCATTTCTTTTTCACACAACAACAGTTAGGAAGGATGGCCAGACTCAAGCAGACCCAACGCAAGAGCGTGGGAAGTGTCCCGCGTCTTCCTGTTGATATCATAGCTATCATAGCTGTAGAGGTAGATCTATCTGTAGACCAGGCATTCTACTTTTGGGGAATCAATTATGTATAATTATAACTTGTGTTGGATAATGGCAACTAACTGTAAACTTATTAGGTAATCATTTTGGGTTCTAATAACTTTTAATTTATAGATTCAATGACTTGTACTTATTTCAATATCATTTCTGAGATTATAACGTGTTGTGGTGTATGTTATTGTGGGGTCACAACATGAGGTTACTTATTTTTAATTAAGTTAAGAGATATTAATGGAAAGAATGACTGTAACGACCCGAATTCCTGACCCCGGATATGAGAGTGTTACAAGTACCGGTCAAACTATTAGTTGACCGTTAAAATAACAAACCAAATACATTTATTTATTTTCTAAAAATTTTATGATACCGCTAAAATATATAGATCTTGACAACCGTAAGGTTGGATCATTCATAAACATTTTAAAAAAAATCGAAACATCAATATGAGACTAAATACTATTAAGAAGTACGGGTCGAACTACTTTAGTGTTAGGATCTCAACCCATAAATTTAATTTATAAAATAGTTAAAATTTAAATATTCAAATTACTTAATTTTTTCCGTACACTTTTTATTTTTGACAATTTCCAAATTTATATGGTTGAATTATAATTTAAAACAAATACAAATAAATTGAAATTCAAACTATAATCTCTTCTATATATAATAGCCCAACAAGGGTATAAATTCATGAGATTAAAAAGACTCATTGAAAATACTGAATTACCCCTGTTTTTAAAATTTATATAAAAGATGTGGTTCATGGGAATCGAACTCAGGTTATTTCATTCAACCATACAACCTTTTACCACTACAGCATATTCTCACATGTGCTTTTTATCATACACATAATATGTAAGTGTGTTAAATGAATATTTTATTTAACTTTAAAGATACTTACTTGAATTACGCAAAAAAAGAAGATAATTAGTTATATATTTGTACAGTTAATTTTAAAGAATTGAATTTCAGATATAAAATTAGGCATAGTACAAAAATGGATTATTATCATATTTATTAATCATTTTTTAGTTTGAAAATATATCTCATATATTTTTAACATATTTTTTATTATAAAAATTATTAAAATGTACATATATAATTTTTTTTAAAAACAAATATAAAATTAGGCATAGTACATAAATGGATTATTATCTTATTTATTAATCATTTTTTAGTTTGAAAATATATCTCATATATTTTTAACATATTTTTTATTATAAAAAGTAATTAAAATGTACATATATAATTTTTTTTAAAAATATTGAAAATAGGATCGCTTATATATAAAATTTAAATTGGTATTACATATTTAGATAAGTTCGAATTATAATTAGTCAATGCATTTTAGAACTTGGCCCATTGTTCAAAAAATACTCGAAATTTGACTACATGACCCGGCCGAAAAACATCGTCATATTCTACGTTTAGTAAATTAAAATTATAAACTCGGCGAGAATATCTTACCAATAATGTGAAATTTTTTAATATCTTGTGTTAATATAAATTAATATGTTTGAGGTTTTTATAGGATCAAGTCAATTGATTATTTATATTAAAATTACTAACTTTACTGGTAACGTATTATTGTTTTTGGGATTTGTCCCGATTTTAAGAATATTTGAAATTTGAAATGAGATATCACGAGATTTGTTAAAACTACAATGATATACTAAATCGATTTATTTTTCATTTTTCACTTAAAAAAACTAGCTTTTAAAAATGAATTCTTTTAGATCAGCAATATTCATTGATCAAGATAATATTGTACAAATATTTTGAATTATTTTAATATTTTGAATTATTTAAATAAAAGTTATATCTATACGATATTGTAGCATTTGAATCAATGCATTTTATATTATTTAAGGAAAAAAACATATATTGTTCAGTAATTTGAAGGAAGTAACCAGTTCAACTGATATTTATAAAATTTTATCGAACTGAAATTTTTTAATTTTAGGAGAATAGTATAAAATGTTATCAAATTATTATATGAATAAATATTAGAGTCGTAATGAAAGAAACTTAAAAACAGTTTAAATAACGATATAATTACAATTTTTCTTTCGAATTCTTGAAAAAAATCATGAATATCAATAATAAGTCTTAAAAATATATAATTCATTTTTATGTTACAACCATGATTGATACCCGATTGCGTAAAAATTAGATATGCATCGTTTGTCAGTGATAATGTGAATATCATATATAAATAATATCAATTTATTTATTAAATAATTTTAATTTTTAAATAATTATAAATGCATGTTAGTTAAGTAATCAATTATCTCACTAGATGTTAATAATAATTATACATGTACATAAATCAGATATTTAGCATATAAATAATTGAAACCATCATAATTTATTAATTAGAGATATAACATACAATAATTTACATGTTAACACACACATATACACATAACTTAATCTTATTTTCTTAATAGTGGTGTAAATAAAAAACTAACATTTTCCCATACATACATGATATATACATAAGTTGAATTTCAAAAACTAATATTTTTCATTAAAATCAACTTTAATATTAATAATAATGTAAATTTTACATTATTGTATATTATGATTGTAAAGCATTCTGACTTCAGTTATGCATTTTTTATCTTTTTAAATTGAGTATGTCAATTGTAAGTTAGTAGTGAACTCAGTAATAATATAGAGCAGTACATAGAGTTTATTTAAATAAAATTCAAGATTTTTGGTCAACTCTGTATTCAACATGTATGTTAATTTTTACCTTTTTATTTGTAAACATACTAACGGCATTCTACAGATTAAGTTTAATCGTTTCGTTTTAAACGTACACTTACTACCCTGTTTATATTCATTCTTTAAATATAAAATAACGGGTAAGAAAAATATAATATAATAATAGTTGATGGGATATTCATTCTTTAAAGTGAGGAAACATTCGAAACTTTTAATGTTATCGAGGGGGACATGAAGCTTGTTAGAGAGAAAGTTTATCTCCATTTCTTCATAATTTGACTCAAGAGTATATTGTTGGAATTACTCTAAAAACATTATAATTGTGTGGTGTATAAAAAAACTCTAGAAAATGACCCGTGCCTCGCATGAGTTATTATGCTAGTTATTACTTGTACCATAAATAGCTAACTACAATCTCTAATTATTACTCAAAACATATTTCAAACCGCTTTTATAAATTTTTAATTTTTGTTATGCAACGAATAAAAGAAATTTGAAAATGCTCTTATCGTAATGATTTTTTTTTGCAAGAACTAAAATTTATGTTTCGTGTAAATTTTATTCTATCTTTTTTCGGAATTTTTTTGCCATTTTCAAAAATCGAATTTGATCGAAATCGGTTGAATTTAATAGTGTCAAAAAAATTCGTTGGCGGAAAAATTCCCTCCATTTTTTTGGCAAGGCTAAATTCGACTGAGTGTGGTTGAACTTACCAAACCGACCACTCGCGGTTGAATTTAGCAAAATTAATTACAAAATATTAAACTTTTGTAAAAATAATCGAAAAATAGTTAAATATATGTAAAAATAATAAAAAGTTAATTACAAGATCTAGGATGAATATATTATTAATGTCTATTTACATATTTTAGTAATATTTACATATTTTAAAAAATTGTTTTTAAAAATTTTGAGCTAATATTTGGCTCCAATTTTTCCCTCTATTTTTTTGGCTGGAAAATTCCATTGGCCGGAAGTTCCCTCCAATTTTTTTGGCAGGGCTAAATTCAAATAAAATCAGTCATATTTAAAAACGGTTGTATTTAGGCGGTTGCATTTAGGAGGGGCGGTTAAATACAACCGTTTAGAGTTGTAATGGGTGTCGGTTGTAATTATCCGGTTGTATTTAGGTGGGGCTAAAATAGACCGAATTCGGTTGAATTAAGTAGAGCGGCTAAATTCAGTTGTTTCCGGTTGTAATTGAATTTGATTGTATTTAGTCCGTTGTATTTGTTTCCAAATACAATCGTTTTTAAATATGACTAATTTCAGTTGAATTTAGCCGCGCCTCTTAAATTCAATCAAATATAGTTGTATTTGATCCCGGTTATAAAGTTGTATTTATACAGTTGTATTTAGTCTTATCTTCTTGTAGTGTTTAAAGCAAATAAACCATAATTCTTAAATAAGTAAATTCTTACGAACCTTACTCATGAGTCATTTCATCAACTGTGAAATCACATTTTAAGTCTAACTTCACACTAAATAAACTCTCATGAACCGAACACATCAATCACGCATTTTATTTTGTAAAACCCAACTTCAGAGCAAATAAACTCTTGCAGACCTAACTTAAGAG